>NW_007726428.1:82325-85921 GCF_000696425.1 Galeopterus variegatus | reverse complement strand
AAAAAAAAAAAAAAAAAAACAACAAAGTACCCACAAACAGACAAAGTTTGATAACTAGTAAAGGTCTCATTTCACCAAAGAATAACGATAACACCTAGAAGGACCGGAAGTCCCCTGGGCTACCAAGCCAGAAAGGGGGGAGGGCCAGGGGCCTCAGCCATGCCCCCTGACACTGGCAACCAGTCCCAAGGATGAGGGCTGAGGGCCTTGGCCACACTCCCAACCCCCCACCCCAGACAAGTGTGACCACCCCAGCAATGACCACCGAACTGCTGCAGGCCCAAGCCAGGGCAGGGGGATGGGGGGGCGGGTGCTGAGGAGCTCAACCACGCCCCCCCCAACCAGCCTAGTGATGACCAGCAATCCTCAGCAAGAAGGGCCCTGGGTTCCTGAGCTGGGGTGGTGGGGGGCGAGGGCTATTGCCATACCCCCTTGACATCTGCACCCAGCCTGGCAATAACTAAGCCACCGCTGGAAGCCCAACAGTCTCCCCTGTGGGAATGTGAGGGTTGCGACAGGCCTCAATCCCACCCCTCCTCCTTCCTCCTTCTTCCATCCCATTTCCTTCCCCTTTCCCCTCTCCCTCTTCCTCTCCCTCCCAACTGCTCTACAACATTGTAGAATGTAAAAAAATAATATTAATAAAAATTTTTTAAGAATAAAATAAAAAATAAAATATCCCACAATTTTTGCATTATTGAGGTGAAACTGACATATAATAAAATGTACAAAAAATGTACAATTTGATATATGCATATGCCTGTGAAAACATAACCACAATCAGGATTATGAACATATATCCATCACCCCCAAGTTTCCTTATGCCCCTTTATAAACCTTCCCTCTCCCCCTCCCCACCCCTTTGACCCCAAGCAACCACTGATCTGCTTTCTAATAGATTAGTTTGCAATTTCTAGAATCTTATATAAATGAAGTCATAGTATATGCTTTTTTCAGACTGCCTTCTTCCACTCAGCATAATTATTTTGAGATTCATCCATGTTACAGCATGTAAAAAAAAAAATTTAATGCTGCATCTACCTACTATATAAAATTGGTCCACATTTGCTACAAACTGGCTTACACACAAGATAAAGAGTATCTTCAATAAACTATATGTGAAATTTCACATAGACAGTAGATTATAGTTCATTCTTAAATCAATATTCTTTTGGAAAAATTCTCTAAACATTTAAACTAGTTTAAAGTAAGTGACCCTACACTAAGTGAAGACACTGATTCTGTTTTCTAATTAATTTTTATAAACAGCGATTCATTTGTACTACAAAAATACTTCCCATAAAACTTTGCTGATAATCACAAAATAAAAAGATAAATTCTCATAATTCCCCACACAAATCTGACAGTTTTTATATTTTCATGTGTCAAAATAAGCCCTAACTTTCACATCAGCAACATGTGTTTAGTGAAGATAAATTCCTGTTTATTTATTTATTTATTTATTTTTGTTTTGTTTTGTTTTGTCTTTTTCCGTGTCCGGCAACGGATCGCAACCCTCAGTGTCGCCCCCGTACCGGACCGGGACCGGCAACGGGATCGCAACCCTCGGCGTTGCTCCCGCGCCGCGCTCAGCCAGTGAGCAGGAACCGGTCTGTATGTGGGATCCGACCCCTCGGGCAGGAGCACCGCCGCGCTTCCCAAGCGGCGCACTATCCAGTGCGCCACCGGGCCGGCCCCAAATTCCTGTTTATATAGCTGAATCCGCAGGTATGAATTAACACACAGTAACTTGGAAAATATACTTTTAAAGACAAATATAACACCAGATCTGCACACATGCAAACAAGATAATCTTTCATTATTTCTACCATCTCACATGTCCTTATCAGTATATTTTGTAAACAAGAAAACCACTAAAAATAAAACTTTAAAAAGAACTCTAAATGACTAATAGGGGGAGTGGTCTGAAATATCTACACATTAGGCAACAAATTTCACGGAGCAGGTGGGAGGGTGATGCTATTTGGGGGCAAGCAAACTAGTAATGTGTATATAGATTCTTATACAAAAAAATATTCTACATTTTTTAATGCTCAAACCTCATCTATGAAAATCATTATCAGTATATCAAAAGTATAGTTTTATAACAAAATGGAACAATTTAATCTGTCCCCACCCCAACTCTTCATTTTAAATCCTTTATATTTAAGCCATCAGAGATGGAAATATTTGATATGGTGAACATGGTGACATCCCCAACTACTTCTGTGGGCTCTTTTTTCATTGCTCCTACTCCTCATCTTTCGTTTTATACACACTGACATTCTTAAGGCAGCAGTCTCCCTTCAACCACAGGCCCTTGAAAAAGCCATTTACTCTGAATAATCAACCTTCCTTTTCCGCCATTTGCAACTTTAGCTCCTACCCAACCTTTACCTTTCAGCATAACCGTTGTTTCCTCAAAGTTATACCACACACTCACACACATGTATTTTCTGTTATTTCTACACAATTGGAAAAGGACATCTATTATGTGACTATTTATTCAATCCACAGGATTATGAACTCCATGGGGGCAAGGGTTGTATCTGTTTTTATTCACCATTAGATCTCTCAGCATCTAGCACTCTTATAAGAGGTGCTCCATAAATAAGTGTCAAATGAATAAGATAGAGTGATCTAAGATTTAAAGCCAAACCAAACCTATTGAAGTATATATTTACATTTTAAACAAGTACAAATTTTTGAGAAAATTTATATATTTTAAATATTTCTAATACCAAGGGAAGTAAACAAGGTGAGGGAAAAGTTAATTTTTAAAAATTAATCATATTAACAGAGAGAAACATAACATTAATAAATTAAAATTCAGTGAGAAACCAAAAAACTTCCCATTAACAATTTTTCTGTTCCCTAACTTTCAGAAGTTCTAATAGAAAGCTGAAAAGCACCCTAAATGCTAATATATATCATCACCCTCTATACTCTCCTTTTCCTTAGTAGTTTGAAACCAACTGTCTACAAGAAAAATAGAGACAATAAAACATGTAAACATTACTCACATAAATAAGAAATGATGAAGTTAAGAACTAAAACAAGTTTCAAACATAGTAATAGGCAAATAGGCAAACAATTCACCAGTAAGTTTAGGAGGGAAAAAAAGCTCAGATCCAACACTGTAATTACACATCTATTAATACAATTATTCAGTGTCTACTTCCACCACTAGACGGCAAGCTCCCTAAAAGCAAAAACTGTATCAGATTCTGCTACTCAATATATCCACAGCACCCAAAACAGAAAGCATTTACTATTTAACTAATGAATAAATAAATAAAAAAGCGAACTGCATTTCTGGTGACTTTAAATTTTTTTTTTTTTTTTTTGTCTTTTTTCCGTGTCCGGCAACGGATCGCAACCCTCAGTGTCGCCCCCGTACCGGACCGGGGACCGGCAACGGGATTGCACCCCTTGGCGTTGCTCCCGCGCCTCGCTCAGCCAGTGAGCAGGAACCGGTCTGCATATGGGATCCGAACCCTCGGCGGGAGCGCTGCCGCGCTTCCCAAGCAGCGCACTAGCGCAGTGCGCCACCGGGCCGGCCCAGAGAATTCTCTATTTTCATAGCTTCAAAGTAA
>NW_007726428.1:63637-82167 GCF_000696425.1 Galeopterus variegatus | reverse complement strand
ATTTTTTTTTTTTTTTTTTGTCTTTTGTCTTTTTCCGTGTCCGGCAATGGATCGCAACCCTCAGTGTCGCCCCCGCACCGGACCGGGGACCGGCAACGGGATTGCACCCCTTGGCGTTGCTCCCGCGCCTCGCTCAGCCAGTGAGCAGGAACCGGTCTGCATATGGGATCCGAACCCTCGGCGGGAGCGCTGCCGCGCTTCCCAAGCAGCGCACTAGCGCAGTGCGCCACCGGGCCGGCCCGACTTTAAAATATTTTGAAGAAAATAATCTTCAAATAAAGAGCAATATGAAAGATAAAATTTTATTGCACACTCATATTTAATAATCTAATTGTTGAAGATGAAAATATACCATAATTTGGAATTAAAGAATTCTCAGGCTGGCCAAGTTGGTTAGGTCACTCGGTAGAGCATAGTGCTGATTGATAACACCAAGGTCAAAAGTTTGGATTCCCTTCCTGGCCAGCTGCCAAAAAAAGAAACCCAACAAAAACAGAATTCTCTCTCTTTTTTTTTTTTTTTTGTCTTTTGTCTTTTTCCGTGTCCGGCAATGGATCGCAACCCTCAGTGTCGCCCCCGCACCGGACCGGGGACCGGCAACGGGATTGCAACCCTTGGCGTTGCTCCCGCGCCTCGCTCAGCCAGTGAGCAGGAACCGGTCTGCATGTGGGATCCAAACCCTCGGGTGGGAGCGCCGCCGCGCTTCCCAAGCGGTGCACTTATCCAGTGCGCCACCGGGCCGGCCCAGAGAATTCTCTATTTTCATAGCTTCAAAGTAAGCTCTCTAAACTCTTATCTTTCTAAACTCTGTCTTCTTTTCTAACTCTGTGGAGTTTTTTAAAATGTATCATTGGGTGTTCTATACACTATATACAGTAATATATACCATATTTCACCAATTCTAAGATGCATATTTTCAGACTTCAACATCTCTGAAATCAATCACTATAAGAAAGCACTGTATCTAGTTTAACTAAATCTTTTTCCTTTCTTAACAATGATATCTTTAGCCTGAATGAAATAAAGTACGTATGCTGCTAACCAAATTCATCTTTTCCCCTAAGGGTTAGAAAAATATAACAGATGACTATTATGTAAGAAACAACAAACTGACATTTATTACCACCATTTATTAATGGTTTCAGACCATCATCAAGTCCTTGCCATCACCCTAAACTGCTCCAGCTCTGAAAATTTTAGGTCAAATATCCCTCCCTAACCACAAACCCCCCTTATACCCAGCATACCTATTCTAAAACCTCATCAGGAAATCAGATCCTTACATTTTTAATCAGAGCCTTTCATTTTTCGGTCCTCTCCTATTTTCACTCCTACTCTATTTTAAGCTCTATTCCACTCAGTTTAATCACTCTCACACCCAAGTCAGTTCTCTTGCCTCATCCTTCTGTCACATTTGTCCTCTCAACCCTACTTCCTGATAGATATCTATCTGGATGTCCCAGGTACAAAAATTCAAAAAATTGTCCCAAACTTAACTCATCATCTCTCTCTTATCTCATCTTGCTGCTCTTTCTATTTTTAACATCTCTGTGAATGGCATTATGATTCATTCAACTGTCACAGTGCAGAAACACAGGAGTCACACTTGACTCCACCCTCACTTTAAAATCCTGACATCAAAATCACCAGAACCAGTAGAAAAACAAACCATCGGGAAAACAAAGAGGTTCTTACCAATGTACAGAATTTTGGTTAACACTTCTCTGCACAACTGAATCTCTCCCCACTACATAACCTCATTCTTTGCCTACACCACAAAGCCTTCTAGAAGGTCTCTGCATAACTCTACCCAAGGTGAAACAACACAGATCAGTGCTTCTCAAATTATCTGTGGTGGGTCTTTGTAAAATGAAAATGAGTTAACTAGGCAAATCAATTTTTTTGAAAGACATACAAAAAGCACTAGCACAGTTTTTTTAATTATTTCATTCAAATGACAAAAAAAATTAGTCAAACTGCTATAAAATTTCCTAAATGCTCATTCTCAATTGCTGTAGTTATCCAGTTGAGGACCAGTAACACAAAAGTACTGAACCAGACAACAGCTGGCACCCATGTAAAACTTTTCTTTGTTTGTATTAATTTACTCATTACAATACTATTACCATAAAATGCATTCTTGACCTAAGCCTTAACCTGAACCCTTCTATTCTGTCAAAGAATAACTATGTTTTTGACTCACTTTTGTAGTCAAAAGAAAACAAAACAACCCGCAGTTCTACCTGTTTTCTTAATTTGCTTTTTCTCCCTCTCTCCATAAGGACTAGCTCATCTATCATTTCTCCTTAATACTTTCATTTCTAATAGATAACCTGGGTGCCCTTATCTCCTCTGAAATAAACAGAATCCCCTTTTCTATCAATTCTGCCTTCTCAATATGTAAAATAGCAAGAATGCAGAAAAATTCCACAACTTAAGAAAATTTCAAAATGCCTTTACAATCAACAAAGTTAGTTCCACTCAGAAACACTTCTCAACAGCTCTAATCCAGAACAGGGGATAAAATTCAATTAGAGTATAATATCAATTCAGCATATACTTGCAATGAAATAAGACTTCACATATTGAGATGATACTAACTTACATTAAAGTCACAAATTAACAAACCCATGATTTATCTTTTAAAGCAAAGTAATCTTCTATTAATCATTTCTAATTTTATTTGAACAATAACAGAAAGAAAACACTGATTTTAATGAAATCAATGATTCAATAAACAACTATACTTACGTGTTAGATGAAAGATCCCATCACAGGCACTAATATGAGATAAAAAGGCATTTCCCAGGCCCTGCCCATTGTGAGCTCCTTTCACAAGGCCAGCAATATCCACTACATTTAGAAAGGCAGGAATTTTGCTGAAAAACAAAAGATGGTTTTATTATGAAATAGTACTAAGAACCTGTTTATTAACCAAATTAATTCTCCAAACATTTCACATAAATTAATTCTTTCCTTTCTAGAACAATGTACAGAAGGCACTCAATAATCATTTGATAATGAGTATCTGCCCCCCCAAAAATGAAATTTTAAAAAAACTGTTAATGCATTAGGACTTTCCTACCTAGGAAAATGAAGGAAAAAACCAAAGCAGAATAGATGTACTCACTGCGTTTCTGTGGCTAAAACTCTTATCATTAATTTTATTATAACACTTAACTGGCAAATGCTTATACACACTAAAGAAGCAGAGAATATTTAAACAGTATACTGATACAGGGCATGGTAATTATCACAAAATGAGCCAACTTACTTTGCTGGCACAACAAAACTTTGTGCCAGGTACTAGACTAAGTACTTTACATGTATTATCTCATTCCAAAGTTCAAAACAACTCTACAAAATAAGTGTTGTTTATTAAACATAATTTACAGAGAAGCAAATGAAGAAATCTATTGCATACAAGATCATTCAGCCAGCAGTGACAAAACTGAATTCAAACGCAGATTGTCTGGGTTTGCATTTAATCATCATATATGTTACATAGCCAAAAATGACATGTAATGGTGAGAATCAGTTATAAGCACAGTAATAACCTAGATGTTAATAACAGCAACAGAATTAGATGTATATATAAAATAACCTTTGCTTTGCTAAGAAAATGCATGGTTAACACAAGTTAGAAACCAAATTAGGAAAATTAGTCTGCCATGTAAAAATGGAGACTTAAGGGGCTAAAAGGTTAGATAAGTTGGTTCGAGTATGGTGCTGATAATACCAAGGTCCAGGGTTCAATCCCTTTGCGAGCCAGCATCAAAAAAAAAAAAGGAGATTTAAGTGTATGAGCAAATAAAAGTTACTTTCAATGTCATATGACAAAGATATATGGTATAACCTTGCATCCTTTGTCAATTTTTAAGAGCATTCACGCTTCAGAATGTGAATTTCACTACCCAATATAGTACAATATAAAAGCTCAACAAAAGACTTCCCTATTATCTGCACGGAAAATGAGTCCTTTCAAAACAATTGTTTTATAAACAAGTATTACAGATAGAAATTAATTGATAATTGTTACCAGCAAATCCGCTGAAAATGCATAAGCATGGTTAGTTTTTTATTGTTGAATACTGCAACTGCCTCCTCAGCATCCCTTGCCCATTTCCTTGGTAACTACACTGATTTCTATTTGGGAGCCATACCTCTCCAGTGTAGCCCAGAACTTTAGAGAAGCTTGCTGTACTTCATCGGCCCCAACTCTCCAAGTGGGGCATGTGGCTCAGGCCTATACTAATCAGTTTAATCTCATCCCTAGACACAATCAATGATGCTAGGACCTTCACCTTGCCCTATTTGCCTCAAAAGACTTAAGGAGAGGTTTCCTAGAAAGGATGAGGAAGGTTTTTGAATACAAACTCATCAAGTCTTCTGAGAGAGCTTCTAGAAGCAATTCTCTTTCACTCTGAAAACGGAAGAGAAAGTATACAGTTCCAAGAGTCAAGAGACATCCTGTGACCATCAGGGGAAAGCAACTTTATGATCAAGCTGATGGTCTTCTGAGAGAGCTTCTAGAAGCAATTCTCTTTCACTCTGAAAACGGAAGAGAAAGTATAGTTCCAAGAGTCAAGAGACATCCTGTGACCATCAGGGGAAAGCAACTTTATGATCAAGCTGATGAAGAACGTAAAGTGGAATGGGGAAAGAAACCAGGTCCTTGATGGCACCACTGAGCTAAACACAGTGCTATCTGTTACTAACTCAATAAATCAATTCTTTAAATCAATATGTTAAATGCAACCAAACTCATCCTATAAGATATAATTTCTGTCTACGGCCATACCACCCTGAACGCGCCCGATCTCGTCTGATCTCGGAAGATATAATTTCTAACAACTAAAACTACCCATATGATAAATATGAAGTACAGTAGCATGCAGATGAGTAAAAAGACACTAAATTTGCAGCCTTGGGTTCTATTCCTGGTTAACATTAACTAAGTGTGATTGTGGGCAAATCATTTCAACCTTCTAGGCTTCAAGTTTCTTTTTATAAGGAAACTAGACAGGAACATCTCCAGCTCTGAGATTTGATTTTTTAATGAAAATGAGTTTCTTAATTATTATTCTTGATTTAAGGCCAGGACAAAGGTTCAAATTATTAATACAGCATCTCAAAAGATAAAAACTTAAGGCTTAATTCAAGAATTTTTGTTTCTATTAATTCAAGGATTTCTGATGTATTATACCAATGACTTCATGACTACTTGAGCAAAATATTACTTTTAGATCCTATGAAACTTTTTAATTTAATTTAATTTAATTTTATTTTTATTTTTGGCCACAAGTCTTAATACATTTTAAAAGACTAAGATCATAGAAAATACGCTCTCTGACCACAATAACAGAAGGAAATTTAGAAAATTCACAAATGTGTGGAAATTAAACAACACTCCCCTAAATAAACAATGGGTAAAAAGATAAATCACAGGGAAATTAGAGAGTACTTTGAAATAAAAATCAAAGCACAACATATCGAAATTTATAGGATACATGGTTCATGCAGTGCTTTGAGGGAAATTTATACTTGTAAACACCTACATTAGAAATAAGAAAAATCTCAAATCAGTAATATAAACTTCTACCTTAAGAAAACAGAAAAAGAAGAGCAAAGTAAACCAAAAGCAAATATAAGTAGCAAATAACAAAGATTACAGCAGAAATATATGAATATGAAACTCTCTTGAGACTAAAATGTTAAAAATCTTTTTAATCACGGGCCGGCCCGGTGGCGCACTGGAGAGTGTGCCGCTTGGGAGCGCAGCGGCGCTCCCGCCGAGGGTTCGGATCCCATGTGGAGACCGGTTCCCGCTCACTGGCTGAGCGTCGTGCGGGCGCAACACCGAGGGTTGCGATCCCGTTGCCAGTCCCCCGTACGGGCGTGACACCGAGGGTTGTGATCCTGTTACCGGTCAGTAAAAAAGAGACAAAAAGGAAAAAAAAAAAAAATCTTTTTAATCACTATACTGTAATGAACAAAGAATACCAAAAACATTTATAAATTTTTCTTCAATAGAAACAGATTGAATGATACTTCTAAGTAGGATTTTTCTTTTATCCAGAAAAAAAAAATAAGACCTGCTATATAACTAAGAAGTTTCGGGTACTCTAGCTCCACCCACTGAGAGGACAACATAGGAACAGCACCACTCCAGTAGCAAAAAGCACAACTATATCCAGACTCTTTGTTTCTAAGTATCACTCTCTTCTAAAATGAACCAGGACTCTTTGCAGGAATGGGTAACTCCAAGGCCAAGGGAGGGAAAATACAAGAAGAATCGGGAATACCTTGAATACCTCATTGCACCAGTAGCAAGGAAATGCTCAGAGAATGACTGGGACAAGTAAAAAAAAAAAAAAGAGACAGAAGCCAGCAAGAAAATAAAGAATGCTACTAACAAATTGTAATTTTACAAGCAAAACCATGAGTCTATAATGATATAAATATATAAATGAACAAATAGGGGATAAGCAAAACCTCTCCCCTATAGTAGAACACCAATTAATAAATCTACAAATAATGATGGAATTAGAAAATCACCATTTGGAAATCATCAGCCTAATAA
This sequence comes from Galeopterus variegatus, assembly GCF_000696425.1. Classification (NCBI taxonomy): domain Eukaryota; kingdom Metazoa; phylum Chordata; class Mammalia; order Dermoptera; family Cynocephalidae; genus Galeopterus; species Galeopterus variegatus. The sequence goes on along the minus strand of NW_007726428.1, from coordinate 75,584 downwards.
TGATTGGTTGGGTGAAGATTTGATGAGGAAGAGGGTATTTACGGAGTTTTAAAAATATGTACTAATTACTTATTAATTAATAAGTACAACATTATTAACTACCTTGACAGTGGAGAAATCTAGCAAATACCCTATAAATCAAGTGATCAAAGTTATTTTTACCAATAGAGGAACAAATCAATATTGGGTACTTTCAGATATGATACACTGCGAAGAATACAGCATCACTTCTGTGTTACACCAAAAATGTATAAATCATGAGGAAATATCGGGCAAACCCAAACTGAGGGACATTCTAGAAAATAACTGGCTTATACTCTTCAAAAATGACAAAGGAAAGACTAAGAAACTGTTTCAGATTGGGGATGACTAAAGAGATAAAACACATAAAACCCATAACATATCATCTTAGTTTGGATTCTGAACCTTTACATAAAGCATAAAGTTATTGGGACAACTAGAAAAATCTAAATGGGGTCTGTGAATTAGATGGTAATACTGAATCAATGTTAATGTCCTGATTTTGATGGTTTACTGTGGTTATGTAGCAGAGTGACCTTGTATTTAGTAAATACAAACTGAAGAACTGACGTGCAATGTGGCATTATGCCTGCAACTTATTCTCAAAGATTCAGAGAATCTGAGTTTATATGGGTATATAAGAACTCTGTGTGTAATTTTGCAGCTTTTATATAAATTTGAAATCATTTAAAAACACAAAGTTTTTAAAAAGGACACTGAAGTAAACTTGAGGACCCAATTTGAGGGATATAATTTGACATGATATTAACAGTTGTGACAGATTTTAGCCAATTGTATGACATTGATCTGAATAAATACATGAATAAATAAATGAAGGCAAGAAAGTTTTTCCTAGCAGCAGAATGTCAACCAACAATGAAGAAGGAATGATGGAATTACAAAATCACCATGTGAGAATCACCATAGCAATAATTCATCAAAAAAATAAATGGATGATACAACTAGTAGACAAAGTGGGAAAAGAGAATAAATTTAGTATACATTTTGTAGTCAGAACTCACAGGAATTGCTGATAGACTGGATGTGAGGCAGGCCAGGGGAAGAGAAGAATCAAGGATAAATTTGGGGCACTGACTTAAACAACTGAGGAAATGATAGTGCTACTTATTGAATTATGAAAGTCTTCAAAGAAAAAATTGGGCACAATAAGGTGAAAGTAAGAGGTCCATTTTGGGGTCTGGCCAGTTAGCTCAGTTGGTTACAGCACCACCTTATAACACCAAGGTCACTCACTGGCTCGGATCCCTGTACTGGCCAGCAACCAAAAAAAAAGAGGTCCATTTTGGACATGTCAAGTCTAAGGCACCTATTCAGACATCCCCAAGTTTAAAAAGTATCCTATTTCTGTAAGTAAGTGTGCATACATTGAAGGGAAAGATATACCCCCAAAGTATTTACACCTGTTATATCAAAGTAGAGGAAGTACAAGTGATTTTTACTCCTCTCATATATTTCCCTATTGTGTGAACTTCCCACAATGAACTTGTATTATCTTATTATTCTCTAATAAAGCAGTTTTAATTGCAATTGGATAAATTTAATCCATTTCCAAAGAAATGTTGCATGTTAAAATCTAGTTCTTGTGCTCACATTTAGATTTTCTAATATTTTATTATAAATTTTATAAGTTGGCTTAACCAAACACTAATTGTTTTAATCACTGCAACTTCAAGTTATATGAACTACTTGGCCGTAATTAAGCAATACAACATGACAAGCAGTGTCTTTCGGGATGATTATAGGATATTATAATTCCATAATAAACTCCAATGATGTTCTATCTTAATTATACACATTAATAGATTATGTACACATTTAATTATCTGCTACATTGATATTCCCATAACTTTTAAACAGTTCTGCTTGAATATGACTCGAGCTCAAACATAAATTCACTAATGGGACATAACAAACAAGTTATCACTGTACTTTAGCATGGTAACTACTCATTGGTACATGCTGTTTTCCATAGTTCTGCAGCTATATAATGAATTGATTAAATTTCAAATTTACGTAAAAAAAACATATATTTATATAGATACAAAAAGTTAAATTCTTTTCTACTTTGGCAATCTGGCACTAGGAATAAAATAATTACATATAAACAACAAGATGTGCTTTATTCACTTTTATTTAGAGAATTAAAACTTTATATGGATAGTGAAGCCTGGATATAAGGGATTTATTAATTAGTAGAACAAATGTGTTCTAAAATTTTGATTATATCAAGTTAAAAAAAATATGTCTAGTCCTTTTTTTCAGTGACAAAAATTCTCCCTAGAGATGAATCTCCCCGAAAACATCTCTAAAAACTTGGATCAAGCTATTTGACCTTTCTGTTTGGAGTAGGGTTAAAAACTAAACCTTGGTTTCTCTAAATATTTTTTTTCAAAATTTGTGTGATAGATCTCTCCCCTTTTTAAATCGTTTTTTCTCCCTTCTCCAATTCTAAACATTCATCAGTACCATCAACTTTTCCTTGGTAATCATTTGAAAATGCCTTATTTTCTGCCCCCTGCACCACCATTACCTACCTTATTTCCCTCCACCAACACCATTTTTACTGCCATATTACTAGTTCAAAAATTGTTTTAGTTTTTTTTTTTTTTTTTTTTACAGGTAATTATGTGTAATAGTCTCCTAATTTGTGGTTCCTTTCACACAACTTTCAAATTTATCTGCTACGCCAAAGACTGGTTGATGTCAGACAGGTTTCTATTCTCTCTCTCTCTCTCTCTCCCTCCCTCCCTCCCTCCCTCTCTCTCCTCCCCTCTTTTTTCCACAAATATTAAACAATATATATATATTCGCTAGTTAGAGCCCTACTGTAGGAAAAGCTTTCTTACCCTCATTTATTTACGTATACGGTATGGACTTTCAGATTTCTCTCCACAAAGCTTGTACCAATTTTCATAGCCACCAGCAATATATGAGAGTTCCTAGTTCCCCACAGACTTGCCAGTAGGAAGCGTTGTCATTGTTTTAATATTCATTAGTTTGAGAGGTAAGATATAATATTTCAGTGTTTTGATTTGTACTTCTCTAATTGTGAGTGAGATTTAATATATTTTCCTATATTTTCATATGTTTTTTGAAATTGTGTGTTTATGTCTATTACTAGCCTTTCTATTCTGTTCTGAAGTTTGTCTTTTCATACGTTAGAACCACATTGTTTTATTTATTTTTTTTTGGTTATGAATATTCATGAAATACAAATTCCTGGTTATAAAAGAATCAGTTCAAAATAAAGGTATACACTATCAGGTCTCCTTCCAGACCTACTGCTGTAGGTCTCTGCAATATCTCAGGTAATGCAGATGTAAAGTCAGGTTTTGAAGACACTGGGCTAGATTCAGACTCAGCTAACAACCCATGAAATAATGCTGACTGTTGTAGAATTTATACTGGCAACCTGAGAGCCTAGTAACAATTCCAAAACTCCAAAAGGCTAGATTCAGACTCAGCTAACAACCCATGAAATAATGCTGACTGTTGTAGAATTTATACTGCCAACCTGAGAGCCTAGTAACAATTCCAAAACTCCAAAAATGATGATTAAGAGGAAATCACTGGTTTCTATAGGGTTGGCTTTTAATTTCCATCCTGTTAAGATAAATGTCACAATGCTTAATTTAAAATAATCTGTGTATTTATAAAGGTATAGTCCATCTTCTTCCAAAAAGACTATGAAACTTAATACAATTTAAAACATTAACACATATAATAGAGCAGATAATTTTTTAAAAGAGAATTCATATTCAGACTATGATCTTTAAATACCACGTCCACTAAAAACGACCAGGACTACTCAGAGAGATAGCTAGTTGCAGGTCTGGAACAAAAACTATTAAAGATGAGTCTCAAACAACTTTATCCAAGGAAAAACAAGGAAGTTATTAGAGTCCCACCAAAAACACTCGGGAGCCAACTTGACCAGGCCCACTGGCCAAAAATGGGCCAATGTAGGCATCAATAAGAATAGCTACAGTGGATTGTAACAAATCAAATCATTTTATATCCATGAGTTGTTAATACTCTTCAACAAAACAAAATTAAAAACTTTTACTGGCCAACTTTTAAGGATGTTAGGTGATTAAATCTTTTGAAGACTACTAAAAGTATTTATTGTGTCTTTCCTATACAAACTATACTTTCAGAGTAACCAAAGAGTTGATGAAGAAAGGTTATTTTATAGACATATCCAGCCAATAAATGAGAAAAGAAAAAAAAATTAGAATACCACCATTTTGCAACTCCTAACAATTTAATGGATCTGGGTAATGATCACCAATGATGGTTAATACCGCAAAAAGAGGGGGAAAAAATAGTATCTCCTGACAGAAGTACATACTGTACATCATCTTTGACTTTAATCTGATCAAGCCTTTAGATGTTACTACCAGTTTATAGGAAATATTGAAGACAAAAGACCATATTAAATGAAACACATGGATGCAATCCACAAAATCCAGACTTTGGAAAATTCTATAAGACAAACAATCAGATTTCTTCAATAGTCAATTGGAGTATGGGGGTACAAAGAAAACTTCTGCTTTGGGTGAAATGCAAACACTAACAGCAGACCAGAGATTCCATCCAGAACAAGAAAAGCCACATAGAATGCATAATACAAAAATCATCTGTTTGAAGGGCCTAGAATTCTGGAAATGGAAAAAAACATGTAAGAAGCGATTTTTTACCCTGAGGACTTTTGCCCATTCTGACTAGATAAAAGAGGCAGGAATCCAGACTTTACCCTCATGGAAAGCTGAAGCTGGAGAAGAGGAAACCAGCAAAGCATTTGGGAGAGACTTGGAGGATCGTTAAGCACACTGCCAGTTTTCCCCTCAGGATATTTTCCTCAAGTAAAAATACTACAAAAGTCTGTTCAAATAAGTGGTAACACAGATTAGCCCATTCTCCATATCTTCTTCCCCTCTCCACAAATAAATAAAAAGTAAAAAGTGATAGGTTGCCAGAACAGTCCATGAGTCCTTATTTAGCTAAAATGTAATGAAGCTTCTGGTCAAGATGAAGGAATAGATGGTCCTCAGCATCACTCTCTCCCACAAATCAACCACTTTACAACTATTAAAAAGCAACAACAGCCAAGCTGGGGCCACTAGAGCTCAGCGGAAAAGGAGGAGAGACCTACAGATGCATGAAGGCAGGAGAAGCCACCATGAGAGAAAGAAAGAACCGCTCCAACCGTTTTGAGCCCTGGCCACTTCCAGGCTGGAGCTGCTGAGCACAAAGAGCAGGAGCCAGCAAAACCACAGCTGTGCCCTCCAAAGTTGCTTGGAGGCTGCAGAAGAGAAGAGGGTCTTGGTGGCCCCCAGGCTGGCAAGACCACTAATAGGATTCCCATGGACCCAAATAGGAGTGAAGAGCCACAACAACTGAAAAAAGAAGCCACTCGGAGGCCAGTGAGTTATCGCAAGGGACCTGCACATGGCTTATCCCATGGGAAGTGTTTGGAGTGCAGGCAGTGGGGGAGATGGGCCCACTGGGAGAACACTGGCACACAGCAAGGACAGCTGATCTGCCCTCAGTCAGCACAGGACCACTCAGTGGAGACTGGTCAGGAATATAGAACTAACTTCAGGGTGCAGTTTGCTGAGAAGTCTCAGGCCCAGACCAGAGTTTCCACACAACCCAGGTGCACCAGATCTCAGGAGACCAGAAGTACCTACAAAGTCAACCATCAAAATCTGAGCTGCACAAAAAGCCTTCCCAAGGGAACCAGCAGCAAGGCAGCAATTTAGCTCAATCACAGGGCTCAAGTGCTGGTCCCAACAGGAAGGTCCCCATTTTAGAAGTAAGCAAAGGACAACAAATTAGTTCCAGTGCAGAGTTTAAGTGGTGGGAAGAGCAAATAATCCAACACAGAACTGAAAGAAAAAACAAAATACTCAGAAACCAGAGATAAAGTTTGATATTAACTAGTGAAGGTCTAACACCACCAAAGAACACCTATAAAATCTAGAAGAACCAGAAGTTCCCTGGGCTACCAAGCCAAGGAGTGTGGAGGGCTGGGGCCTCAGCCATGCCCCCAACACTGGCAACCAGTCCCGACGGTGGGGGTCTGAGGGCCTCAGCCATCCCCCTACCCCAACACCTACAACCAGCCCAGCAACGACCACTGAACCACTGCAGGAAACACCCTGAGCTCTCCCAAGCCAGGGCAGAAGGGGGTGAGGGCTTCAGCCACACCTCCCTGAGATCTGAACCCAGCCCAGTGACAACCAAACCACCACTGGAAGCCCCCTGGTCTCCTCTGCAGGAATGAAGGGGGTGCCACAGGCCTCAACCCTGACCCTCGTCCTTCCTTCTCCCACCCTATTTCTTTCCCCATTCCCCTTTCTCCCCCCCCCGACTGCTCTGCAACAACATCATAGAATGTAAAAAACTATATATTAATAAACTTTAAATAATTAATTAATTAAATGTAATGAAAATACTGTATACCTACAATGAAAATATTACAAAATAATGTGGCAATAAAAGTACTTAAAACAGGGACCGGCCCGTGGCTCATTCGGGAGAGTGTGGTGCTGATAACACCAAGGCCACGGGTTCGGATCCTACATAGGGATGGCCGGTTAGCTCATTGGGTGAGCGTGGTGCTGACAATACCAAGTCAAGGGTTAAGATCCCCTTACCGGTCATCTTTAAAAAAAAAAAAGAAAGGAAAAAAAGTACTTAAAACAAAATTTAAGTATATTAATTCAAACATTTATGGAACATTTGGGCCCAACATTATGAGGACAAATAAAGTACTGTTACACTTTTGTACACTGTAGTTAAAAAACTGCTCATTGCTATTATCGGAGTCAACTGTAATTCTAAAAAGGCCATACAAGCAGAGTATTAGTCCATTTTCTGTTGCTTGAAACAGGACACCTGAAACTGAGTAATGTATAAGAAAATGAAATTTATTTTTTACAGTTTGAAGGCTGGGAAGTCCAAGGTCCAGGGGACACATCCAGTGAGGGCCTTCTTCTTGACAGGAATTCTCTACAGGGTCCCTGGTAACATGGGCCATCAAATGGCGAGAATGGCAAGAGCTCTCCAACATGTTCATTTGCTCTTATAAAGCCACCAGAGCCAGTCTCTGATAACTCATTAAGACATTAACTCATTACTCCATAAGTGGATCAATCCACTCATAAGAGCATAGTTCTCATGATCCAATCACCTCTTAAAGGCCCCACCTTTTGACAATGATTTCCTGCCCACTTAACACTGTTTTAATAGGGATCAAGCTCCGAAGAGTTCTGGGGAACATTCAATACACAGCAGTTTATAGAGTTTTTTTCTAATTATAGCTATTACTAAGTATAGTATTTTTAACTGTCTACCTAGACGAAAGTATGTTTTGTAATAAAGAAAAAAAGTTTCTTAAAACATATCATATGATAAAATATAGCAAAAGATGTTCCATAATTTTTTTAGGCAGAAAAAATTCCTCCATACAAACTAAACTTGGGAGGCCTGGCCAGTTGGCTTAGTTTGTTAAAGTGTGGTGTCAAGGTCAGGGGTTCAGATCCCCATACCAACAAATAGCATGTCTAGACGTTTCTTGGGAATAAGAGTACATGGTCAAGATGGACCTATGTGACTTGTGCTCTCTCCATCCTCTACCACTATACAGTACAGAAATAAAGAATTCCTTGATATATAAACCAATGCATACATTGCTACCCTCTTCACACATATGCAAACCACAATATGCTTTGCCAAATATAAGTTTCCCAATTGAAGAAGGCTTCCTTATATATCTGGCAATGTGCTAAGCCTGTGAGAATTAAAAACAAAAATCAAAGCAATAGAATCTTGGTCTCAGTAAGCGAACAATCTGGTTGGAAAAACAAATCTAACCCCATTAAAAGGGGAGAACAATACCGATTAGCAAAAACTTTAAATATAACTATAATTAATAATAGGTAATCAGCAAGGCCTTTACAAATGGAAAAAGTTAGTATAAAGAAGATGAAGAAAAACATGACAAGTAAGAGGGAAAAGCATCAGGGCCGGCCCAAGGGTTGCGATCCGTTGCCGGACATGAAAAAAGACAAAATAAATAAATAAATAAATAAATAAATAAATAAATAAATTTTTTTTAAAAAAAAAAAAGAGGGAAAAGCATGAGATAAAAGATAAAGGTCCAGGGCTGGCCAGTAAGCTCAATTGGTTAGAGTGCAGGGTTGCAGGGTTGTAAAACCAAGATCAAGGGTTTGGATCCCCTTACTGGCCAGCCACCACAAAAATAAACAAACAAACAAACAAACGTGGAAGACAAATTTCCATTTTCACAGATTGTCTCATCTTAGATTATCAATCTCATAAAGTCCATCATCTGTATCTTCCAGTAGCTCTGTAGGTGTAAAAATGTAAAAATAAATAAATGAAGAAGAAAAAAGAAACATTTCTTTTTTTTTCTTTTTTATGACCAGTAAGGGGATAACAACCCTCAGCACGGTGTGGTCTGCACCACGCTCAGCCAGTGAGCGCACCGGCCATCCCCATATATAGGATCCAAACCCGCGGCCTCAGTGCTACCAGTGCCACACTCTCCTGAGTGAGCCACGGGGCCGGCCCAAAAGAAACATTTCTAAGGATAATTATATAGGCTTCAGTGGTAACTTAGGACATTTTGATCGATTCAAATCCATTTTTAAAAACCTTGTAAAAGCAAAGAATTTAAATGGTTTGATCCCCTTACTAGCCAGCCACCAAAAAAAGAAAAAGAAAGTTTTGGCCTAAGCCTGAAGTGATAAAGCCCATAAACATATTGTAAAATGAGAATTGTAAACACACATACATACACACACACATTTAGATCTCTTGAGGTTATTATCAAAGTTTGAAAGTAGGAGAAGGATTCAAAATTGTGAGAATTTGTCTCATGCAAGAATGGATTTACATAAATATTATTTTGGCAATAATAGCATTAAAAAACAAAACAAACAAACAAAAACAACAGTGGCTAGATTTAACATATGCCCCCTCCATTTAAGACCTAAGCATTTATTTTGGAAATTACTTATCTTACCATATTAAGTAAATTTAACTGAATATATGTTTTATCTAAAACCTTATGCAAAACTGCAGTATGTACTGGAAAGTTGGGACACCAATGCAAATACCCATAGCATTTTAAATTAACCATTTAAACAACACACATCCAAAACAAAGAAAAAACCAGAAGGCTCTTTCAAAATGTTTTGAATTTAGATATAAGTAAACTGTTAAAATAAATACAGATGACAGAAATAAATATCAATGTGTATATACATGGGTTAGTATAACTACATATATTTCCTAACTCTGCCAGGTAAGAATGTCTAAAAGCAGTAATACACCAGCAGCAATGATCAAACCTAGAACCCAAATCCTACTTTCTATACACCATTCTCCAATAAAAGAAACCAGGGATCCCTGGAGACAAGGCTGGGGCAGGAAAAATATATTAGCCTAAAACATCATTTTTTTGTTCTCTCTTTTTTGGGATATGTCAAAAGGACAAAGGAGTCAACCTGAAAGATGAGAAGCAAAATAAATACAGACAACATTGTATTATAACCTCAAAGAAAAATATATTAAGAAGCCCAAATAGAACTATATAAATGAATGATTAAAAACTCAATGTGAGGAAATAGACAAATCTTCCTTACAAAAGAATTCCAAACAATAAATGTAGATGGAATAAGAAAAGTAAGAAATCACCATTAAAACACTTCACTAACAATAGCTGCAGGCTAGTCACACTGAAGAATGATAAAATTAGTCAGTGAAACTTAAAAGAGAAACAGAATATTTGAACAACCTCAAAATATCTTTCCCCCATAACAGCAATCAATTATTGTGATGATTTTAACAAATGTCATAAATTCTTCAAAATTCCTTCAAGGAAGTGGAGCTTAATTCCCCTCTCCCTGAGTATAGGCTGGACTTACTGACTTTCTTTTAATGAACAAAGTATGGAAATGGAAATGGGATAAACTTACAGTAAAGAAATCTGGCAGATACCACCTTAACCAAGTGATCAATGTTAATATCACCAGTAATAAGTTGTGTTGATATCATGTACCCCTTGATACAATGCAATGAGAGGGGCACTTTGCCCCCATGGTATTCTTTCCAAAAGTCCATAGCATGATTCCTGATTTCAAAATATATTACAAAACTACAGTAATCAAAACAGTGTGGCACTGGCATACAGACAGACCTACAGACCAATGGAACAGTATAGAGAGCCCAGAAATAAACCCTCATATGTATGGCTGATGGAGTTTGTATGTGTTGTCCCCACCAAAACTCATGTGGAAATCTGATCCCCAATGTGGCAGTGTTGGAAACTGATCAAGTCATGGTGGCAGATCTCTCATCAATGGATTAGTGCTCTCTCTAGATGGGGGGAGTAATGAGTGAGTTCTCACTCTATTAGTTCCTGTGAGAGCTGGTTGTTTATAGGACCCTGGCACCTCCTCTCTCTCTCTCTGTTCTCTCTCTCTCTCTCTCTTGCTTTCCTGTCGCCATCTGATCTGCTTGTACCTGCCAGCTGCCTCCCATTTTCACCATGAGTAGAAGCAGCCTAAGGCTTGTGCCAGATGCAGCTGTCCCAGAATTGTAAGCCAAATAAATCTCTTTTCTTTATAAATTACCCAGTCTCTGGTATTTCTGTTAAAGCAACACAAAACAGACTAATACAATGGCCAAATGATCTTCAAGAAGGGTTACAGGACCACACAATGGGGAAAGGACAGTCTCTTCAACAAATGCTTTTGGGAAAACTAGACATCCATATGCAAAAGAATGAAGTTGAACTCTTACCTTATACCATGTACAAAATGTAACTCAAAATGAATTAAAGACCTAAACATAAGACCTGAAACTACAGAACTCCTAGAAGAAAACATAGGAAAAAAGCTTCTTGATGTTGAATTTGGCAATAATTTCTTAAATATGACACCAAAAGCACAAGCAACAAAAGCAAAAATAGAGAAATGGGACTATATCAAACTTAAAAATGTCTGCATATCAATGGAAACAATCAATGGAGTGAAAAGGCAACCTACAGAATAGGAGAAAATAATGATGGTGCCCAACTTAACAACGGTTCAACTTATTGTTTTTTTGACTTTGTGATGGTGCAAAACTGCTCTGCTTCTCACTTTCAGGACAGTATTCAACAAATTACCTTTGATGTTCAACTCTTTATTATAAAATAGTCTTTTTTTTTTTTTTTGTCTTTTTCTGTGTCCAGCAACGGATCGCAACCTTCAGTGTTGCCCCCGTACCGGACGGGGACTGGCAACGGGATTGCAAACCTCGGTGTTGCTCCCGCGCCTCGCTCAGCCAGTGAGCGGGAACCGGTCTGCATGAGGGATCTGAACCCCCGCGCGGGAGCGCCGCCGCGCTTCCCAAGCGGCGCACTATCCAGTGCGCCACCGGGCCGGCCCTAAAATAGTCTTTGTGTTAGATAACTTTGTCCAACTGCAGACTAATGTAAGTGTTCTGACATGCTAAGGTAGGCCAGGCTAAGCTACGATAGTCAACAATTTAAATGTATTAAATGCATTTCTGACTTTTAATATTTTCACTCTACTATGAGTTTAACAGGACATAACCCCATCTTAAGTCAAGGAGCATCTGTGATTGCAAGTCATATATCTGATAAAGAATTAATAACTAAAATATATAAAGAACTCCTACAACTCAACAACAACAAAAAACAAGTGACCCAATTAAAAACTAGGCAAAAGACTTGAATAGACATTTGCCCAAAGAAGACACACAAATGGCCAACAAGCATATGAAAAGATGTTCCAGGGCCGGCCGGGTGGCGCACTGCTACAGTGCGCCACTTGGGAGTGCGGCAGCGCTCCCGCCAAGGGTTCGG
>NW_007726428.1:52113-62500 GCF_000696425.1 Galeopterus variegatus | reverse complement strand
AACTCTGTTACACAAAATGTGAATGTTGTTAACACCACTGAACTGTATACATCAGAATGGTTAAGAGGGTAAATTTTATAATATGTGTTTCTTACCACAATTTAAAAAAAAAAAAGTCCATAGCAGGAAAAAACATTAGACAAACTCAAATTGAGAGATATTATACAAAATACCTGACCAGTACTTTTCAAAAATAAATGGCATTTAAAAGGTCATGAAAAATAAAACACTGAGAAACTGTCACAGATTGGAGAAGACTTAGGAGACATAAGGACTAAATGCAACATGGGTATTTGATGGAGTTTGGATGTAATGTCCTCCTGGAACTCACAGAAATCTGATCTCCAATGTGGCAGTTTGGGTCATGGGGGCGGATCTCTCATGAATGGATTAATGTTCTCTCTGGGGGAAGAGGGGTATTGAGTGAGTTCTCGCTGTTAGTTCCCTTGAGAGCTGGTTGTTTAAAAGACCCTGGCACCTCCTTTCTCTCTCTTGCTTCCTCTTGCCATGTGATCTGCTTGTACCCGCTGGCTGCCTGTCACTTTCCGCCATGAGCAGAAGCAGCCTGAGGCCCATGCCAGATGCAGCTGTCCCAGAATCATAAGCCAAATAAACCTCTGTTCCTTATAAATTACCCAGTCTCAGGTATTTCTGTTACAGCAACACAAAACGGACTAATACAGTATTCTACACTGGAAAAGACAAAGGATATTAACAGGAAGACTAGTGACATCCAAATAAAGTCTATAGTTTAGTTAATAGTTTAAAAAGTAACTAAATTAATGAGCATCTGAAATTATGTGGTGGTACAGCAATAAGACTAGCATTCTGAAAAAGAAACTAAATGAAAATTAAAAGACTTGAAAGAAAGTCAATTAATCTAAGAAGTACTGCTAAGGCACACGATTACTGCTGAATAACAGGAAAGAATGAATAGGAGAGCAGATCTGTTGTCCAAAAGATCATTTAGAACATATTAAAAAGAGAAAGCAAATAATTCCCAAATCACGAATTTCCATGAAAGAACAGACACTCTGAAATGCTGACAAGTATACAATAAGATTTAAAATGGTATTGGGGGGTTTTGCTTCCCCTTTTGTTATGACAACTGCCTTCCCGCCATAAACAGGTAGAAAACCAACAAAATATATGAAATAACAGTTTTCAGACACAGGACCTATGCAGCACAAAACTGTGTTCCCTGAGAGAACAACAAATGAAATAAGCTCTACAATTGTCCCAGCTTACTGCCTAAAAGTGGTTTCAAAGCCATAGTACAGGGAGGGGGAACTAACAAAACCCAGCAGTCATGCCAAGTAGAGGTGGCTGAGATGACAGTCAGGAGGCCAAGGCAGCTACAATTTAAATGAGAGTATACTAGAAAGGTGAGAGCTGCACAGAGGGCTCTGAAGAAGTACAGAGAATCCTCTCAAGAACATGGCTGAGGGCTGGCCACTAGCTCACCTGAGAGAGAATGGTGCTCATAACACCAAGGTCAAGGTTTTAGATCCCCTTACTGGCCAGCCACCAAAAAAAAAGAGCATGGCTGAGTAAATTCAATGTACATGAGTAAATTCATGTACATGAGTAAATTCAATCTCCACAAGGCTAGGAAAAGAACCACCCAAAAGCACTAGAGTGAACAATTGTCAGGCTCACACAGAGGTTGAAATAGTTCACATTCGTACTAGACCAGAGTGGAGAAGAGACCATATAATATAAGAGAATTTGGACAGAGTCCACAAAAGGGTCACTTCTTAATACTAGGGCTAAGGTAGCACCACAACAGAAAATCTTATGAACCTATCACAAGAAAATATAATAAGAAGCCTCAAAGCAATCAAAATGAAACACAAAATGCCAGCTAAATGCCAGGCCAAAGTCCAACACTCTTTAAAGAAATAACAATGAAATTCAGCACTTAACGTAAACTCCAGTGTCTGGAATCCAAAAGAAATTACAAGGCAAGCAAAAAAGCAGGAAAACATACACCAAAATCACAATAAAAGTCAATAAATACAAACGAACCCAATAATAACAAATGATGAAATTACCATACAAGGATCTTAAAATAAAAGTTATAAATCTTTTTAAAATTTTCTGAAGGATATAAAAAGAAATATGAAGACATTGAGGAATAAAGTAAAAAACATGAAAAATATCCAAAAAGAATTATTGCATGAAAAATATAATATTCAAAATAAAAAATTAAAATGAAAAATATGATTAACAGCAAACTGGATACCACAGAAGAAAAGATCTTTAAGACAGAGCAATAGAAACTATCTAAATGAAGCATGGAGAAAGATCAGGGAAAGAAATTATCAGAGCTTCAGGAGGATACTATCTAGGGGACTAATATACATGTAACAGCAGTCCCAGGAAGGGGGCAAGGTAGGTAGACAAAAAAGTATTTGAAGAAATACTAGCCAAGTATTTTACAAATGTAATGAAAACCATAAACTCACAAACCTAAAATCCCAACAGATCCCAAGGAAAAGAAGCATAAGGAAAACCACAGCAAAGCACATAAAAATCAAATTGCTGAAAACCAGTAGTAAAGAGAAAATTTTAAAGGCAACCAGAGAAAAAAAATATACATAATACAGAAGAATGAAGATAAGAATAACAACAGACTACTCATTAGAAAGCTAGAAGAAAAGAAAGGATACCTTAGAATGCTAAAAGAAAAACTGTCAACCTGGAATTCTATCCAGTAAAAACATCTTTCAAAAATGAAGATGTAGTAAGCACACAAAAAGATGCTCAATATCATCAGCCATCAAAAAAACACAAGTCAAAACCATAATGAGATATCACTTCATACCCGGACTATAATCAAAAAGACAAGTGTTAGAGAGGATATGGTGAAATTAGAACCGACATACGCTGCTGGTGGGAATGTAAAATGGAGCAGTCACTTTGGAACAGTTTGGCAGTTCCTCAAATAGTTAAACATTTATATGACCCAGAAATTCCACACCTAAGAATATACCTCAGAGAAACGAAAGCATATATCTACACAAAAAAATTGTATATTCTAAGGCTGGGGCAGAGAGAGTTCAAATAAGCCAGAAACATATTGTGGTGCCAAAAAGTAGAAAGTACTGAAAAAATAAAGCAGACATATCAAAAAGAGTATGAGTGAACATAAAGGCTCCTAATGGCCAAATCTGGGCAATTTGAACAACAATATAAATAACAATAGTAATGGATTATAACCAACAGAATAGAATAAGAATCAATGCTGATATAAATAAATTATAATTGGCCACAATAATCAACCACATTGTATATTGACAAAATAAATTTTAAAAAATAGATAAATAAATAAATTTTAAATAAATACATGAATAAGTGGGGGAGCTCTTCTTTACAACAGAATTCTTTCTATACAATAGAATTTCCACTGTTCCTTCTATAAATGTAGAAGGAACAATGGAAATTTTAAAACCACCATTTGGTAAATAACACAATATTAACTGTTTCAAGATAGAATCATTAAAAATGCCAAAATTAGGGGGCAAAAGTATGAGAAACAAGATATGTACACAATTTCAAAGAATCTCCCACAAGATGCTTATTACTTGCAATGGAAATAATAACCCTTTCAGTAAAGAAATTTATCTGACATCTCCTTAGACAAGTGATCAGTTATCACCAGTAATGGGACAGATGAACATCATGTACTTTCTGATATAATGTTCTAACAGCACATGTCACTTCCAAGCCCCAAAACACAACTTGAATTCAATCACAAGGAAGCATCAGACAAATGCAAAATGAGGGCTCTCCACAAAAACTGGCCAGTACTCTTCGAAAGTGTCAAGGACATGAAAGACAGAGACTGAGAAAGTGTTCCAGATTCAAGGAAACTAAGGAGACAAAACAATTAAATGCAACATATCATCCTGGTTTGGATAATCCAGAAAAAGGACATTAATGGGAACAACTGGCAAATCAATGTTTACTTCCTGATTTTGGAAATTGCACTATGGTTTTAGCAATTGTACTATGGAAGATGTGAACACCTAGGGAACATAAGCAGAGGTTGTATAGAAATATTTTAAACTATTTTTGCAAGTGTGAAATTTTTTAAGCTTGAAATTACTTCAAAAAAAAGTTTTTAATTTAAAGTGAAGTCAAGCAAACTAGAAAGAGACAGTTGTGGGCCAACCCCATGGCGCACTCGGGAGAGTGCAGCACTGGGAGCGCAGCAACGCTCCTGCCGTGGGTTCGGATCCTATATAGGAATGGCTGGTGCGCTCACTGGCTGAGTGCGATGCGGACTACACCAAGCCAAGGGTTGTGATCCCCTTACCGGTCACGAAAAAGACAAAAAAAAAAAAAGAAAGAAAGAAAGAAAGAAAGAAAGAGACAGTTGTAATACACATCCAACAAAAATCATGTCCAGAATAAAAAACACCTAATCATTAAGAAAAAAAGACTTTTCACAAAAGGTATCCAATAAGTATATGAAAAGGTGCTCAAAATCACAAGCTATCAGAGATACACAAAACAACAAGAAAACACTACACACATAAGTATGGCCATAATGAAAAAGACTGATAATACCAAATGTTAGAGAGGATGCACAACAATTAAAACCACAGTAGAAAATTGTGTGGCAGTATCTACTAAAGCTATTTAACTCCTGGAGTGGGATGTGAGGGTGAGTATGTGTGTATCCTTTCACCAAACAGAAAAGAGTTCTTAGGTCCACACACCAAAAGACATGTACATGAATGTTCAAAACAGCTTTATCCATAATAGCCAAAAAATGAGAAACTCAAATGCCCATGAACAGCAGAATAGGTAAATAAATTGGGTATTCTTTCAGACACGATGCTGACTTAAGACATAAAGAGTACATTATGATTCCATCTATATCAAGCAAACTAGTCTATGGTGATAGAAGTTAGAATATGGGTATCCTGGGGAGGAGGGTACTGACTGAGGAGGGGTACAAGGGAGTATTCCGTGGTGCTGGATACATTCTATATCTTGATGTGGGTACATGGATGTATTCATATGTAAAAATCTGATATGTACATTTATACTTGAATTAAATAAAACTGTAAAAAGATAATGCCCTGACAGTCCACTTAAGCCTCTGCAATAAAGAAATAAGTGAAAATGAAGACATGAAGGAAATAAATCACAGAGATATTTAGGCACCAGGTTTGGTGCTCTAAAGAAAAATACGATTGAGGGGAATAGATGCAAATATAAGTCTCTCAAGTCTCTGGCTTAAATACTGTGGTGGAAAATGGAATTGTTACCCAAGACAGAGAACATAAGAGGAAATGAGCTCAGTTTGGGGCATGCCAAGTAGAGACATTTAACTGCAGATATTCAAGGCAGTTAGATATACGAGTCAGCAACTCAGAGGCAACCTTAGCAGCATGTATAAATTTAGAAAATGGAAGCCAAGAGATGATTAAAATCAGGAGAGGATGAGACTGCCCAGGAGAATGTATAAATGAAAAGGTGGCCAAGAACAGAAATCTATTATTAGGAAGAAAACATTGGAAGTGTAGCAAGAATAAAAGACTGAAGGAACAGTAAGAAAGGTGAGAAATTACTACTAACAGTGTCAAATAGGGCAGAGAGGTTAAGTAAGGTAAGGACAAAAAATGAGTATCAGCTTTGATCATCAGACCACTACTGCCTTTGCTATAGTTTCTGTCAAAAGCAAACTTTAAAAAGGCCTTAAAGACCCCCCAAAAAAGTTTAAAATACACAATTTGCACTTCCCTATACCTTCACTTACACATCTAGTTACAACTTATAACTAGTTCATACATGCACTCCTTACAAAAATATAAAATTATTAATAGTCATAAGCAGAAGATATTAATGTTAAGAATTCATAAAAGGAAAATACATATACATATTTTGGGGGAGGGGGGACAGCTAGCCAGCTGGTATGGAGATCTGAACCCTTGACCTTGGTGTTATAACATGGCACTCCAACCAACTGAGCTAAACAGCCAGCCCAAAGAGAAAATATAATTTTTCCAGGGACAGATTAAACATAAGTGTTTATTGTTTCTTATATATACTGTATATATAATAAACATTATTACATATAAAAATTCAGTGGATTTTCTTATGTGTAAAATTGTTTTTATAATAAATATTGAAGAAAATCTGATCAACAGGAAAAATAAATACATGCATAAAAATATGTCAATTATTTATTAAGCCCCTAACATACATTCGAAAAAGGTATTTAAAAATCTTGCTAATCTGAGGGCCGGCTCGTGGCTCACTTGGGAGAGTGTGGTGCTGATAACAAGGCCACGGGTTCGGATCCCTATATAGGGAAGGCCGGTTAGCTCACTTGAAGAGCATGTGCTGATAACATCAAGTCAAGGGTTAAGATTCCCTTACCAGTCATCTTTTAAAAAAATAAAAAATAAAAATAAATAAATAAAAATCTTGCTAATCTGTCTATTCAGCAGACATGGGAATCTCTGACTCTCAGCTTAACTTCATCAGCTCTTTAGGAAGAAAATACTCTGATCACCAATATTTGCAGCCTAGAGAATAATCTTTCTCCAGTGAGTTCCTTTAAGCAACCAAGTATGGAGCTTCTCAAGTAAGAACAAGAAGTGAGCTAAGAGTCAGCCAGGAAGACTTCTCCAGGGAACACCTGGGCATCACACAAACCATATTAGGGAAATAGTTGATTGCAGTGGACTAAAGATAGCCACACATTTTTTGCCACTCCTCCCATCAAGAGGTGGAGTCTATTTCCCCTCCCTCCTTGTTTGTGGGCCAATATCAAGACTTGCTTTGACCAAAAGATTTTGGTGGAAGTGTGCTATGCCATTGCCACACTTCCACTCTCGTGGGAGCCAGCCACCAGGCTGTAAAGAAGCCTAATCAAGAGACCACTGGGAAGGAAAGAAAAAGAAGCCATATAACAAATAACCGAAGTGGTCCAGATTTCCAGCCAACCCTGACAAGGCCCCAGACCTGTGAGAGTGGCCATCTTAGATCTTCCAGTCCTGACTAGCCCCCAGCTGAACGTGAGGGATCCCGAGTGAGATCGGCAGAAGATTCACCCACCTAACCTACAGAATTGTGAGAAATAACAAATTGTCGTTGTTTTAAACCACGATCTTTTGTGTGGTTTGCTACACAACAATAGATAACTAAAACACTGATAATAATTGTGATTTAAAAAAGCTCCACATGGACCCTTCTCTGCTAGCACCACCCTGGCTCCTGCCCCTCCTGAGGACTGGCTGTTCAGCATCTCCTTCAATTCTTCCTTCCAATAAACCTCTTTTTCTTGCTTAAAATAGCCAGAATTTGTGTTGCTTACAAAGAACTCTGCCTGAACAGTTGGGTAACGTAAGATCATTCTACAAAAAGAAGTGTTTATAACCAAACACAATTTCCAGAACTCACAAAACTATACTGAATGAGTGACTTTTACTGTTTGTAAAGTATACCTCAATAAAACTAGAGGGGAAGGAGTGTATTTAATTTAAAAACATAAACAGCATATTTATGCTGGATAGTAAAATATTTCTTGGTTATTTTCATATACACTGATTTTATTTCACTCTATGGCTAAAAAGCTTTACAGGAAAGACTTAAGATGGTCCATTTTAAAGTAGTCCCATTTGAAGTCAAGTTGCATTGACTGCAGCAATTCAAAAATAAGTATGTTAATATTTAAAAACCATGTCTCCCCTACTAGAGCAATAAAGCTCACAACATACATAATGATCATATCTTGCTTTCAAGTTTATTGATAGCAACCTACAGTACTTTGCTTAATTATTTGTTTTGCTTATATTTCCACTCTCTATTTAATCTTACTTTGCAAGCAGACTATATCACAGCAGGAAACCCCTTCAAAATGCAAACCTCTCCAGCTCCAGGAAAGACTGAAATTAGGAGAGCCACACTTGATCAAGTTTTTACATTACAAGATTTTAAGAACTGCCTTGGTTGGTCATACCATGCTACATTCACTGAGGAATCTCTTATGACAGGGACTCCAAAGAACACATGGAAGAACATGGTTGTTCTACTTGCTACCAATATAAAAGCCCAAAGCAGATCCCAAAATACCCTCAGTCACCTTCGTAAATCCATATTGTATCTGTTACCCATTAGTAGGCCCTAATCACTTTTGAAATATTTTATATTTTAAAGTTAGTGAAAGGTATTATAATAGAAGGGTAAGTAATTTAAAAAGCAGACTTTGAACATTTAATTGCATATGTATAGATTTGTATGATAAACCCCACATATTTCCTATCACTGTCTTATTTGAAAATATATGATTCACTTTAATTTTTATGACATTACAAAACTCAAATTTCTGCTCTCACAACTTTCCAATTTAGACACTTTATAATAGAAACCCTTTTACCTAACAAGTTCCAATACTAAATTCAAAATTGTCACATCTTTCTCCAGTAAAAATTCACCTACCTGACCCCTGATCACCCAAGAATCTAATCAAACTTCGGAAAATGATACTTTCCTAAAGTATCCAACCTCACGGCCTCTAGTAGCCAGCCTAGGTAGGTACCACACATAGCCAGCCAGTACTGCAATCAATTTCAAACTACTCCAATTCCAGTTAAACACAATACTATGTGTCTCTCAAAAGTGTTTCAAATAAATATAGATTGTCTGGTTCAACTAGGTATTTCAACTCTCATTGCTTTTTCCTCTGAGTTTAGCAAAACAGCAATATAAGTAACTCAAGTTTCAACATAATATCTGCACAGGAAACCAAAAATAAAATACATCTACACTAAAGCCTAGTTTTGCAACATTAATATTTCAGCTTCCTAGTTTGTTTTCTTCAACTTAAAATTTAATTACCTCTGGGGTTCCCATTTCTACAACAGGACCCAAAATACAATATTTACAAATTACAAATTTACAAAATGAAAATAAGCAAAGCCCTGAATTCCACCTACCCAACATTTGGCAATCCAACAATACCAATTTTCAGTGAGGTTCCAAATCGTCCAATGATTGGGGGTGGTTTAATTCCATCACCTCCCTTTTTGGGGGGCATCTGAAATGTCAAAACAAACATATGAACAAAACTTTTTACTATCGCCATGGACCAAAACCACATTCATCACATAAAATATACCATTGAATAAAAGATTTAAAATAAAACTACTGTACATATAAATCCAAAACTACCACAGAGCTAAATCCACCTTATTTTTTAACAAAAAGAAAAAAATGTCTGTAAACATCTGACATGATGGTTCTCAAAGCAGTCACTCCTGAGAAGTCCTAGAAAGGCTGATCTAAAAATATGTGGCACCAGGAATCAAAGATAAACTTAAAATTTAGCTACCAATCTTCCATCCAGACTAGAACCACCAGCCACAAGTCATCTCTCACTAAACCATTCCTCTATTATCTGGAACCTGTTCTTCATTCTTCCATAACTCCATTTTTCACATGGATACACACATACCAGGTATAGGGGTCTTTCCAACCAAGTCCCTTCCAGATTTGGCAATGCAGGTACGGCTCATCAGTCCTCGTAAGCAACCTCCGAAATCTACACTTTGGTTATTTCCAATAAATTAACCTATTAAACCTTTTTATTTACAAGTTCAAACTTTCTCTATCCCTTGCTAGTTCCGGCTTCAAGCTCCCCCGTGCAGAATTAATCCCACTTTATTACTGCAAACTGAACTCACGAGGACTGCTAATCGCACATTTTAGAAGCTGGGAACTAAAACTGTCCGTCTTCTGGCTATAATTTGTACCTTCTAGGGCCACGCTGGTGCCCTGCTACTTAAGTGATATTCCAGTCTCTGATCCCTGGCCTCGAGGGCCAAGAATCTCCCTTCTCAGGGTCTTGACACCTGTTCCCGGCCAAACCCCAGGCCTCCAAAGAACAGCTGCATGAGCAGAGCCTGTCCAGTCCTCTGGCCTGCCCAGGGGTCGCCGGCCGCCCAGCCAAAGCAGGCCCCCACCCAACATGCTTCCCCTCTTGACAGGGACACTGGCCGTCCCGGCCCGGAGAAGGCTTTCGCCAGGCGCGCCGGGATAAGGCTCGGGCCGTTCTCGGGACGCGCGGCCTAGTCCGAAGGCGCCTCATTCATCCACACATCCCACGCCGCCCGCTGCTCTCGCCCCATCCTGGCCACCGAGCCAGGGCCTGGCGCAGGCCTCAGAGCAACGAGCTCAGGCTCCCAGGACGAAAGGGAGAGTGCACGCGTGCTCCCTGAGACCTCACCGTGCTCTGGGTGGGCGATGACACGGGGATCCCAGGAACAGCGGGAGACTGGTCCTGCCGGCAGCCGGAGGCGGGGAGGAAGGAGGAGAGAGCGCAGGCCCGGCCCCTCCGCCCAGCGGCACGCACGACGGCGGCGGAAGC
>NW_007726428.1:1924-51645 GCF_000696425.1 Galeopterus variegatus | reverse complement strand
CGCCCCGCCCCGCGCTACCTCCCGCCCCGCCCACTGGCCCACCCAGCCGGAGGAGGTGGGAGCAGAGTAGGAGGGGCCGTGCGGCACCAGAACCTGTAGGAGCCGGTAACTTGTCCGGACCCTCTCGGCACCCCGCGTCTTCCGCCCTCTCAGCACATAGGGCTTCTCGGCCCCACATCTCCGCTTCCTTCTAGCCGCGCGCCCCGCGTTTCCTGCACGCTCTTGCTCGCTGATCTGCAGTCCACACTTTACCCGCCGGACCCCGAAGCTCCCGAGCCCTGAACCGCCCGGCCGGAGATCGGGGTCGCCTGAGGTCGGCCTAAGAGCCGCTGTATCCCTTGTCTACTGCTTGGCCAGCAGCCCGGCTCTTCGGAAACCACGGCCCTCCTCGCCTTTCTTTTGCGATAACTTCCTTCAGTCAGTCCAGATGGCGAGAGGCTGTTAAATAAACTTTCTTAAAGGAAAAAAGGGTTAAGTGCAGCTTATGATCTAAGGATTCCTTCCTCACCTTATGGTTCAGTCATCGCACACAGGCACAGGATCACAGAATGCATTTAATAAAGCCAATTTTCCCCCTGTTCCTCTGCGTGGTTAAAAACAGAGGGTTTTGAAATTTGGGAAACATAGTTTCCAATCTGGATTCCACCACTCATAAATTATATGAACCTAGACATAAACTTCTCTGGGCTTCAGTTTCCTCATGTGTAACATGAAGCTATTGAGAACAACCTTAGGTTACTGTGAGGATAAAATGAGATAATGTGTGTAAAAGCTTGTAGAAACAGTACCCAGCACGTACAGGGAAGGCTTGTAAATAGTTGTTAACATTAGGGTTTCATCCCATTTCATTCACATCTACTGACAACACCATGAGTTCCACTGTAGAAGGAAGGAATTCTTCCGTTTTGATCCTGGCCTAACATTTAGGTCCTAGCCTAACGTTTAGGTCCTGCAATTGGCATTCAAGTATTTGTTGCAATGAAAGTAATACCTTTTTAAAAATTGTGACACTAGAAGCTTCTTTCAAAGAGACTAGTTGCTAATAAAGGAAAGGATGTAAATTGGTTGCTATCCCCATTTTACAGATGAGGGAACAATATCAGAAAAGTTTAGTAGTTTGTATGAAGTCACACAACAAGTTAATGGCAAAAGCCATATTTCAAACCCCAATCTAACGGGAAAATCTGTTCCTTTTCAGCCAGAATTCTTTTGAATAGGGACTCCTCATAAGCAGCAACTGAGCCATTATTTATAATAAAATTGAATTAAGGTTTCTCCTTAGCCCTGGGAGAGGTACATTAAAGAGGTTTTACTATAATTTTATAAATTCTCAAGGAGACAGGCAGCTTGATTTGCTTTAAGTTTTTTATTATTTTTTGTTAACATCATTCATAAATATGCACTACGTATACTCTCTCAATCTAGTCCCCTTGTCACCAAAACCATGTACTTACAAAACAAGTGTCTGGGGTGTACTTTAGATACCGAAAAGAGGGAACCTAACTAGCCCACATTTTGTGGTCACTCATGAAGAGCCCTACAAAATAATTCCTAAATCATTTACTGCTGTTATAGTAGTGAAGTTCTATAGCTGGGTTCACACTGCTGCTTTTGGAAATAGAGAGGAACCATTACTTAGAAAGCTCAAGAATCCCAGAGAGCCCTCTGTCCAGCAACCAGCCACTCCAATTCTAATTGAAAACCTTCCCCAGTCATGGAGTAGTAGAATCATCTTCAACTTACCACTGTCTTTTGGCCAAATCTAGCTACTTCTTCAATCTCAGTATTTTGCACATCTACCCATTCTCTTAAATTCACACTGTCAAGTCCTTGAGTCAATTACCTGTTTCTCTCTCTGCAGCTACATCTTTCTGGTTTTTTTTTTTTTGTCTTTTTCCGTGTCCAGCAACGGATCACAACCCTCAGTGTTGCCCCCATACAGGACCGGGGACCGGCAACGGGATTGCAACCCTCGGTGTTGCTCCCACGCCTCACTCAGCCAGTGAGCGGGAACCGGTCTGTATGTGGGATCTGAACCCTCGGGCGGGAGCGCCGCCGCGCTTCCCAAGCGGCACATTTATCCAGTGCGCCACCAGGCCGGCCCCCAGCTACATCTTTCTTACCTGAAATTTTGACCACCTTTAAAGTGCCTTGATAAGGCAGGTCACACAGATCTCAGTGAGCTAGGCAGTTTCAGGAGAAGCGGCACATTTATCCAGTGCGCCACCAGGCCGGCCCCCAGCTACATCTTTCTTACCTGAACTTTTGACCACCTTTAAAGTGCCTTGATAAGGCAGGTCACACAGATCTCAGTGAGCTAGGCAGTTTCAGGAGTGGCCAATTGCTACTAACAGTTGCCCAATAACAAGACTCTATTTCCAATTCACAGTCACTGGGTGTCAATTTGTATTCCCAGGAAAGAAGATTTGATTAGCCCAATTCTACCAAGGGTCCAATCAACCACGGCCAGGTGGGCAGGAGTCACAAAGTTGAAATATCCCTAAGAGTGACCTTTCCCTACTAATGAAGCAGGCAGTCCTAAGAGAAGACCCTAGTTGTTACCTACTATCCTAGACGATAAAGGAAGACTCAGTGAAACAAACAGGATATTGAGTTAACACTAATGCCAAGCCTAATAAAGGAACTTCAAATATAGGAAAGCTTGTCCTTGAGCATTTTGCACAAAGGGAAGTCAATTATTTAGTACCTGTTGTGCTCAGTGATTAAGTGAAGCCTAGAGGAAAGAATCAGAAGTGGTCTACAATGGAAATTGAGCAAATGGGAATAGAATGGGAATAGACCATCAGGTCAGGTCAACATAAGGTTGCTACTGAGGAAAGATCAATGGGATGAAAAAAAATAGACAGAGCCCCTATTTTCACTATTTGCTATCATTAGCCTCTCTGGATTTTTCTTCCTTCCCAGGTTTCAGCCAATGACCAGGATCATGTGAGTTGACCTAAGGTCACTAAGGATCTAGAGAGTGGTTTGGGGTCAGTAATTTATCCAATACAGAATAACTCAGTTGGAAACCCAGAGATTTACTGGTCCTGTACAGAAAGCTAAGGGACAGGAAACAGCAAGAATATACACAGAGAGGGTGGGAAGGAAAGGAGGAAACTAGGAGCAGCAACATGTTCACCATGTGCTTGCACAGCTTGACTATACCTATTGGCCAGCCTTGTCCACATCTGTCACTGGCATAACAGAAAACAAAATAATAGTAATAACTACACTGAAAGGGAAACTGAGTCCTGATAATATCTTTACAGGGGGAGGAGACAGCTTGCAAAAAAATAAATAACCTACTTGGAAAAATAACATATTTCTCTGTTATCTGTATCAGATTTTCTCCTCTCTCTACACTAAGCTTACTGTCATATCCATTGTCAAGAAAGTAGTCCCATATACAAAGGGACTTCAAAAAGTTTGTGGAAAAATAGAATTAAAAGAGAATATGAATCTTTCCATGAGCTTTTTGAAGTACCCTCATATTTAGAATATCCTATTCTTCACATTCTTCTTGTTGTTTATATAAAATTACGTTCTTGAGGACCTACTGCATGCCAGGCATTGCTCTAGTTATTGGAGCAGTGGAGAACAAAGTCAATATGGTCTTTGCCTTCCAGAAGCTTACGATCTAGTGGGGTAGACAAACAAGTAATTACACAAATAACTGTATAAGAACCTGGCAAATATGTAGAAAGGACGCCTAAGTACTTTGACTTCAATTTGAAAGTTTAAAATAAATCACCTTGATTTTCACTTACTTTCAGGACTTCTGATATTAGGTGCCAGGCAAGTACTTAATAATCTTCCCTTTCCTCTGTTCCATTACCAGCAATACTCAGACCCTGTTAGACATCAGCAGATTTTCCATTTCAATCTTCCACTTGACATATCATGATTTTTGAGTTTTTGAAATTTGATTGTAAGTTACCTGTGAAGTAAAACACATTTAATCATCTGCTTCTATTCCAGAATTGCTCATAGTAGTTGAAGGAATACTGATTAAAGGGTCCCACTATCATCAGAGAACTACTAGAGTTTTGTTATCTAATCTCTATTGTAATTCATATTAAAGATTTAGGATTTTTTTTTTTAAAAAGATGACCAGTAAGGGGATCTTAGCCCTTGACTTGGTGTTTTCAGCACCACACTCTCCCAAGTGAGCCACACTCCAGCCCTAAGGCCGGCCCTAAGATTTAGGAATTCTTAAAAGAAAAATTTACATATTATTTTCCTAGAAGCAACATAAAAAGGCATATGCTAATTCAGAAAAGTCAATATAATACAGTATATTATCAGTGTATTAGCTAGCTAATGCTTTTAGCTACAAGTAACAAAAATTCTGATTTAATGGAAATTTATCCTGTATAACAGAAATTTTGAGAGAGGGCAAACTTCAGAGCTGATAGATTCATAGCTCAACACTATTTTCAAGGATCCTGGTTATGCCCATGTCATGACTCTGTCTTCCTTGGGTTTCCTCTGATTTCATTCTCAGGCTAACAGCAAGAAGACTGATGTAGCAGTTCTAGGCAACACATCCAGAAATGACAATATGGGGGTGGGCGGACCATCTCTTTCCATAGCTCACTCTTAGGAAAAAGGAAACATGTCTCAGAAACCCTCCAGCAGACTCCTTCCATTTCACTGGGCAAAATTGGGTCTCATGCCTGTACTTGAACCAAACATTGGCAGGGAAAATGGGGTTACCCTTAGAGCATTTAGTCCATCCTTTGGGCTGGAGGAGAAGTCAGCTTCCTCAGAGGCACATGGCCATGTGAGATGGATAGATATCTGAGCAAAATCAGGGTCGTATAAGAAAAGGACTCCAGCAGTGTCCACTATACTTCCTGAACCATTTTTTCAAGGTAACACCTTGAGCAGAATATGGTAATTCTAAAAGATTTCAGTGGCATTGGTAGTCATCTGGTGAAATGTATAGAAACAATGATAAATGTTGCCACACCTAATTCACTGTGAAAACACTGAAGAAAATTGGCCATCTTCTAACAATACTTAATGATGTAACTAAATGAAAGCATGTGAAAATAATATTTTTATTAAATTTTACAAGATACTAAAGATTTCTATCATGGAAAGGAACCAGAATGTGTCACAAGGGTCCCATCAATTGAACTGGAAATTGGTGACCTAGGCCCAATCTTGGAAATTGGGTCTAGGTCACCAAACTAATGGGCTCTCAATTTAAGAACAGCTCAGCATATTTTACTTCATTACAGTTTTGAACCTGTGTTGCTCATTTCAAAAAATATTTGTGTAAGTCAGAATAGGCTAAATGATTATACAATAACAGACAACTCCAAAATTTGAGGGGCTTAACAGAATAAAAGTATTTCTCTTACATTAGGTCTACTGGAGATCTGCCAGCTGTCCATGAGTTGGCTCAGCATTTTCAGGCTGCTTCAGTCTCAGAACCTTTCCATATCAAAGTACTCCCACCCCAAAGTTAAGTTATGTGGCCACATTTAATTTCAAGAGACTGGGAATTCTCCTTGTACCCAGAAGTAGAAGAGATTAGACATTGGATAAATAGTGATAATGCCTCACATAATGTTCCATGTGTATTCTGTGAAGAACTTTTAGAACCACAAATAGATTCTATGAAGGACATTTCATTCTAAGTCAATTTGCTATTGTTGATATATGAAATTCTGCAATCAAGGCTGCCATTCTTTCTAAGATGATTCTAAGATGATTCTTAGAAAGAAGTCATGACTAATGTTACTTTGGTGGTTGTCTACCATGCCATGGCCCCTTCCCTCTAAGAAGGGTTTATTCCTGTATTAGTCCATTTCTGTTGCTTATAACAGAACACCTGAAACTGGGTGATATAAAGAAACAAAATCCATTTCTTACAGTTTCAGAGGCTCTTAAGTCCACAGTCCAGGGGCGCATCTGGTGAGGGACTTCTTAGTGGGAACTCTCTGCAGGGTTCCGTGGCGACTAGGGTATCACATAGTGAGAATGGGTTCAACAAGAGAGCTGACCTCCTCACTTGCTCTCCTCTGAAAGCCATTGGAACCATGCCCCTTACTCAATAAATAGATCAATCCATTCCTGAATGCACAGTCCCCACAATCTAATCAGGCCCCATCTTCCAAATACCATAATCAGATTTCCCACCTTCTTAACACTGTTGCAATGGAGATTAAGTTTCTAATACATGAACTTGTGGGGGACATATCTGACCCATAGCAATTTCTTTCACTGAACTGAGAAGGTAGGCCTAAGTCTTCCAGTTCATAGCACATGAACAGTCTAGCCACAGCTGATTGTACTAGGGGTGGGTGAAAACCTGATCCAAGCTGGGCAAAGCAAGATTCTCTTTCTCTCTAGAAGCTGGACTTAGAATATAGCAATAAATACTATTGTCTGCTTAAAGGAGAATATAGGATCAGAGCTATGTCAGACACATTCTTGATAGGTACAGAGAAAACTATTCTGAAGAAAGAGAGAAATACAAAACAGGCAGGCAGGAAGAAGGATAGGTAATCAATCATATATATGGTCCTAAGGACATGAGAGAGGAGAAAGTAATCACGAATTCTGAGTTTCCAGTTCCAGAGTATTGTCCTCTTAAAGCCCTGTATATTTTCTGACTTTGGACTCTGTGATATAACCCACTGTTCTACCATGAACTTCTATTTTCTGTTTAGATCAGTTTACAGTGGGTTTCTATTTCTTGTAGCCAAAAACTGGTTGCAATGGCCCAAACAAGAATTTATGCTCACCTGAAAACTGTTAATGAATGTTGGGAGCACATCGGTCCAATGTTCCTCTTACCTGTAGCTTTAAATTATAAGACACTGTTTCCCAGAGTGTGTTCTGTGGAACAATGATCCTCCAAGCTACTCTGTGGAATAAGGGATCCAGGATCAGATGAGTTTAGGAGGCGGTGCATACCCCCTTTGGGAGACTGATAATAAATATTAGTATATGTAAGGTTTTGAGAAATTCTGCAACTGTTAACTCTCCTTAACCCAGTGTTACTAAATGTGTATACACTTTTTTACGTAAAACACATTAAAATTTCTTGAGATGTGCTCTGTGAAGAGCACCTCTTTGAAAATTGCTAATATGGTGATTTAGGAGGAATAATTCATGTTGCAGTAAAGGATTTAAACCGACCTGAGGTTTCAGAGTGCAGCCATTGGGGCGCTTCAGGAGGCCCGAGAAGCGCACCTGATGGGTTTGTTTGAAGATACTGATCTGTGTGACTCTAGGAGAGTCACCATCATGTGCAAAGATATCCAGTTGGCTCGCCGGACACGGGAAGAGAGAGCTTAAGTGAAGGCAGTTTTTATGGCTCTTTGTGGTAAAATACTTTGGTTTAACTTATTACTTTTTTTTTCTAAGAAAGTGCTTATAATTATGTTGCATTTGTATTTAAGTCATTCCATCTTTCACTCAGGATGAATGCAAGAAGTGACTGTTCACAGACCTCAGTGATGTCAGCTCTGTTGCTCCGGAGGGACAAGTTGCTAATATGCAGAAGGGATGGGTGATATTTCTTGCTTCTCACAATGCATGTTTCTGTATGTTAATAACTTGTTGGGTAGCTATTAAGGTACTAGAAATGATAAATGTGTACAAGGTCCTTTTGCAATAAAACTGGTTGGGACTTGATCCAAGTGTTTAATAATTGGGGCTGTTAAGTCTGACCATACATAGCTGTGATAGAATGTGGACTTTTTCAAGGGTGAAGATACAAGTCTTAACCACAGTGTAATTTACAGTTTCCTTTAAAAAAAAGAAAAAGTAAACCTGGCAGCTACAGAATACACTATGTGCATTTAAATAGCTATTTTATATATTGTAGTGTCAACATTTTTAAATTAAATGTTTTACATTCACACACACACACACACACACACACACACACACACACACACAAAGAATCTTGTGCTTCATTACTCTGAATGAAAAAAATTCCTTTTCAAGTGTAGTAAGAGAGCTCCAAAAAGTAGGATGAAATTTGTAGCTTTTCATGAGTGACCTTGGCAAATTAGGGATCTCCCTCTAGAAACTATGTTCAGGATGCCCTGTCTGACAGCGAATAGGACAACCCCTGACTAGAATAGCCACTTTTGTGCATTACCTCTGGGTCCTATATAAATTAGCAGAACTAAAAAGATTACTTAATACCTTGGCTTCCAGGCAAACTAATAAATAAGAGCTCAGTTTGGTACTCCTTTTAAAGTAAAGCTATATTACATAAAATGACCTAAGAATTGAGAGAGGAAGTAGGATTGTACTAACAATCATCTTCAAGATCAAACCATTTTTTCTGTTTCTGTTTGTCTTAAGAGGTTTTTAGGTTGACAGAAAGATGATTATTAATCCCTATTGTGTGCCAGACACTGTGCTAGCCACTTTACATTTGGGACCTAATTTACTAGTCAGGGTAACTCTCTCTAAGTATGTATTATTTCAGCTCAGGACACCAGGTCTGCAAAAGCTTAGGCAATTTTATTACAGTGTCATTGTTTGTAACTGTTAGACTGCATTAAAACCAGTTCCATCTGACTTCAGAGTTCTCATATTTTCTATTCAGACATGCTTTTCCCACAGTAGTCTAATGATGTTTTATACATAGTGAAGAATGCAGTCTTGCTAACAGTATAGATGAACAAAGAAGTTACTACACACCTATTAGAATGGCCAAAATCAAGAATACTGAAAATTCCGAAATGCTGTAAAAGATGTGGAGCACAGGAGTACATTCTTTACTAGTGGGGATGCAAAATGGTACAGCCACTTTTGAAGACAGTTTGGCAGTTTCTTACAAAACCTAACATACTCTTGCCATACAATTAGCTATTGTGCTCCCTGGTATTCTTCCGAAAGAGTTAAAAACTTATGTCCACACAAAAGAAGTTAAAAACATGTGCTCACAAAAACCTGCACATAGGTATTTATAACAGCTTTATTCATAATTGCCAAAACCTAGAAGCAACCAATATGTCCTTCAGTAGGTGACTGGATAAATAAACTGTGGTATATCCAGATAATGGAATAATATTCAGTTCTAAAAAGAAATGAGTTATCAAGTCATGAAAACATATGGAGGAAACTTAGAATGCATATTATTAAGTGAAAGAAGCCAGTCTGAAAAGGCTACATACTGTATGATTCCAACTATACGACGTTCTGGAAAAGGAAAAACTGTGGAGACAGTGAAAAGATCAGTGGGTTCCAGGTGGTGGGAGGGAGGGAGAAATGAATGAGCTGAGCACAGAGGATTTTTAGGGCAGTGAAACTACTCTGTATGATACTGTAATGGTGAATACATGTCATACGTCTGTCCAAATCCATACAATATACAACACCAAGAAAGAACTCTAATGTAAACTATGATCTTTGGGTGATAAAGAGGTGTGAATGGAGGTTTATGAACTGAAATAAATGTACCACTCTGGTGGGGGGTGTTGATAATGAGGCTATGCATGTGTGGGGGCAGGGAGTATGTGGGATATCTTTGCACCTTACTTTCAATTTTGTTGTGAACCTAAAACCACTCTAAAAAACAGTCTATTTTTTAAAAATAGAAGGAGGCGTGTGTGTGTGCACACATGTGCGCGCACACGCTTTTTACTTGAGCAAAAGGTTAATTCAAATATTTCATGTAAAAAAAATTATCTCAAAGGGAATTTCTGGCTAGTATTTCTTTTTTTTAATTATGACTATTTCATTTCAGTAAATATGACTATTAATGGTGTTGGAAGACATATTCAATATATCAGTAGGCTTTG
Organism: Galeopterus variegatus; assembly: GCF_000696425.1. NCBI lineage: Eukaryota > Metazoa > Chordata > Mammalia > Dermoptera > Cynocephalidae > Galeopterus > Galeopterus variegatus. The sequence goes on along the minus strand of NW_007726428.1, from coordinate 41,863 downwards.
ATATTCAAAGACAGACAAGAGCCCGGAAACAGTAGGGCTTCGATGTTCATGACATGACCAGGATTATCTAAATTGAGGCAATTATTAAAATGTTTTGTCAGGAAACAGTTTATTCAGGGAATCCTGGATGAATTGCTGTGAAATCACTAGTGATGTGAAATCACTATTAAATGATGCATGTAAGTAGGAAGATGAGATTCCAGAATTGTTTCCTCCCATTTCTTCTGTCTTTTATCCTCAATTCTCATTACAGCTTAAAGACAACTATTTTCTAACAATGTTTATAAAATAAAACAAAGAACATTGTCTGACAAAGTACCAAAAAGACTGTTCTAAAACAAATGAACTTAACTGTATATCAATCTGATGACATAATCATACAAAGAAAAGAACTGTTTTCAGTTCTTTTAGAAATAAGTCTTGACTGGGTATTCTTAGAAATATGTACAAAGGTACTTCAAAATTTTTGAGAAAAAATAGGATTAAAAGATAATATTAATCTTTCCATGAACTCTTTGAAGATCCCTCATATTCTTTAATTTTTTGTTCGTTTTTTGGCAGCTGGCTAGCATAAGGACCTTGACCTTGGTATTACAAGGCAGTGCTCTAACCAACTGAGCTAACCATCCAGCCCAACCCCTCATATTCTAAGGACAAAATGGCAAATTTTAAACTTCATTTAACAGTCTATGGTTAGTAAAAATTTCTAGTATCATTTTGAAACTTTTATGGATACTATAAAACAAATGATTGTGTTAATGTGTTAGGATCTAAAACTTTCTGTATAAGAGATGAAAGATACAAATAGAAAAACAAAAAAGTAAAATCCCCGTAATTTTTTATTTCCTGAAAAAAGCTTAGACATGGCTTCAACCTAGTAGCAATAAGTAGTGCTATGTCCCAAAAAACTTGTGTTTCGGAAAACTTATCAGCATTGTAACAATGTTAAATGGGTGGGAAATCCAATTATGGTATCTGAAAGGTGAGGCCTTCAATAGTTGATTGGATCATGAAGACTATGCTATCATGAATGGATTAATCCATTCATACAGTAATGAGTTTTCATGGGTGTAGATTGGTGGCTTTATAAGAACATATGGAAGAGTTCCAGTCCTCCTTGCCATGTAATACCCTGGTTACCATGGGACCCTGTAAGAGTTTCCACCCAGGAGAAGGACCTCACCAGCGGTGTCCTCTGGACCATGGACTTCCCAGCCTCCCAAACTGTAAGGAATAAATTTCATTTCTTTATAAATTACCCAGTTTCACATATGCAATTATAAGAAACAGAAATGGACAGAATACAGAATACAGAAAATTGGTACTGAAAAGTAGGGTGGTTGCTTATAATGAATACCTGAAAATGTGGAAGTGGGTTTGGAACTGAACAATGGGCAGACGTTGAGAGAATTTAGAGGAGCAGGCTAGAGAAGGCCTATATTCTGGTGAGGGCTTAAAAGACAAGAAAACCAGGGAAAGTTTAGAACTTCTTAAAGATTAGTAAAATGGTGGTGATCAGAATGCTGATAGAAATATGGACAGTAAAGACCATTCTGAGAAGGTATCAGATGGAAATGAGGAAAAGCTTATTGGAAAATGGATCAAAAGCCACCCTTGTTATGAACTGGCAAAGAACTTGAGAGTGGATCGTATCCATGACCAAAAGTTTTATGGAATGTGGAACTTAAAAGTAATGAACAATGGTGGAAGAAATTTCTAAGCATCGAAGCATTCAGACAGCTGCCTGGGTACTTGCAAAAGCCTATGCTGAGTAGAAGCAGAAAAGGCATGATATAAAGCTGGAATTAATAATTAAAAGGGAAGCAAAGGATAAAAACTTGGAAAACTTTCAGCTTGGCTGCATAAACAGTGAGAAAGTCTGTTCAAGAGAGGAAATCAAGGGTGTACCCCAGACCATTTGCTAGGAAGATCAGGACAGAAAGAAGGAATCATCAAGAGAATGAAAGAAAGACCTCAAGGCATTTCACAGATCTTTGAAGCTGCCCCTCTCATCACAGACCCAGAGGCCTAGTGAGAAAGACTGGTTTCAGAACTGGCCATATGCACTCTCCAGGGGCTTGCTGCCCAGGGCCACCTCAGGATGCTGCTCCCTGCACCCTGGCTGCTACAGCTATGGCTATATTGTAGTTCCCAGGTTGACTGGAACCACAGCTTTGGAAGACATAAGCCAGAAGTCTTAGCAGCGTCCATGTGGTGTTGTTTGCAGGCTTGCAGAATGAAAGAGCTGTTGAGGCATGGCAGCCTCCACCTTGATTTCAAAGGATGTATGGAAAAGCCTGGGGGCCCAGGAAGAGATTTGCCACAGTGTTGGAGTCACTTAAGAGACCCTTCACTAGAGCAATGCTGAGTGGAAATGTGGGGTCAGAGTTGCTGCAGAGAAACCCCACCAGGGCCATGCCTAGTGTAGCCAGGGGAGTGGGACCAGCACTGAGAGCCCAGAATTGTAAAACTACCAGGAAGCAATACCACCATGGGAGAGCTGAAGCATGGGCTGAGCCCTGTAAAGCCATGGGGGTGGAATACTGTGGTTTGAATATCCCCCCAGGCTCATGTTGGAGCTTAACTCCCAGTACCGTCATTGAAAGTGGGACCTTTAAGAGGTGATTGGATCATGAGATCTGTGCCCTCATGAACTGATTATCTATTCACAGAGTAATGGATTGTGGTTTAATGGGTGGTTATGGGTGTGGTTCTGATGGCTTTATAAGGAAAGCAAATGAGAAGGTTAGCTCTCTTGCTCTTGCTGTTCTCACCATGTGACACCCTGTGTTGCCACTGGGCTCTGGATGGAGTCCCCACCAAGAAGATGGCCCTCACCAGATGCTCCCCCAGATCATGGACTTCCCAGGCTCCAAAACTGTAAGAAATAAATTTCATTTTCTTACAAATTACCCAGTTTCATGTGTTATGTTATAAGGAGCAGAAAATAGACTAATACAAATAGTCATATATCCAGATTATACAGCAGTCCTCCCTTATCCACAGTTTCGCTTTCTGCAGTTTCACTTAGCTCAATGTCCACTGTGGTCCAAAAATATTAAATGGAAAATTCCAGAAATAAAGAATTCATAAGTTTTAAAGTGTGCACCATTCTGAGTAGCATGATGAAATATCACCCCATCGTGCTCCATCCCACCCAGAATGTGAATCACTCCTTTGTTCAGCATATCCAGGCTGTATACACTACCCACCCATTAGTCATTGACATTGTCTGCTCCTGACATCCAACCATCGACATTATCATGGCTCGATGTGAAGCAGATGATCCTCCTTCTGATGTATCATCAGAAGGTTGACAGTAGCCTAACGGTATATCACATTCATCTTGCTTCATCTCAACATGTAGGCATTTTATCATCTCACTTCATCACAAGAAGTGTGAGTACAGTACAATAAGCTATTTTGAGCACACGAGAGAAAGAGACCACATTCACATAACTTTTATTGCAGTATATTGTAATTATTTTATTATTGTTGTTACTATCTCACTATGCCTATTTTTTTTTTGTCTTTTTTCGTGTCCGGCAACGGATCACAACCCTCAGTGTCACGCCCGTACCGGACTGGGACCGGCAATGGGATCGCAACCCTCGGTGTTGCACCCGCACCTCGCTCAGCCAGTGAGCAGGAACCGGTCTGTATGTGGGATCCGAACCCTCGGCGGGAGCGCCACCGTGCTCCCAAGCAGCGCACTGTAGCAGTGCGCCACCAGGCCGGCCCCATTACTATGCCTAATTTATAAATTAAATAGTATCATATGTATGTATATATAGGAGAAAATATGGTATATACAGGGTTTGGTACTGTCCCCAGTTTCAGGCATCCATTGGGGGGACTTTGGAACATATGCCCTGCAGACAAGGAGAGACTACTGTACCATTTTAAAATAGAGGATTCCAGGTCTGAGACAGAAAATGTACAAAATGAGCCTGGAACATCTTGTATCTGAAATCAAAGAAGTTATCAAAAACTGCTGGGGTCATACTGAAATAACAAAAGTCAACTTCCTCTGGGGCTTCCTCTGGCCAAATATGGAAAAATTTAAACATCCAAATGAAAAATGACTACAACTGATTGAAACACATTAAATGTATAAAATCCATGAGTTCATAATGATATATAATTAACTAATTAAACAAAAAGTCACTGGTCACCATTGGAAGTAGCTAGGGCATTGTATTATTTTCATTGGGCTGCCATAACAAACTACAACAGACTGGGTGATGTAAACAACAAAAATTTATTTTCTCATAATTCTAGAGGCTAGAAGTCTGAAATCAAAGTCTTGACAGGGTTGCTTTCTTCTGAAGCCTCTGTCCTTGGCTTGTAGATGGCTGTGTTCCCTGGTGTCTTCATGTGATCTTCCCTCTGAAACTATCTGTGCCCAAATTTTCTCTTTTTATAAGGACACCAGTCATATGGGATTAGGGCCTACCCTAATGACCTCAATTTAACTTACTTACATTTTAAAGACCCTATCTCCAAATATAGGTACTGAGGGTTTGAACTTCAACATATGAATTTTGGCGGTCACAATTCAGTAAAGATAGGCACCTTTGAAAATTAGAAATTAAAGGAAAAGAAAATAATAATTTATCCTGCCTGTCCTGTACAAACTGTATTTTAGAATCACTAAATAGCCATAATTGAAAGGAGAAATCCAGTTAATAAATTCAAAAGAAATGACAGATTTAGAAAACCACTATTATGTAGGTTTGGCAGTGCTCATCAATGGATAGTAAAACTATTAAGAGAAAGGTTGATAGTTCACTGTACAATGTAAAGGTTAAGCTGTTACCCCTGAATCCACCAATTTAGCATGACCAAAAGTAGGACAGCCGGACTTTATAGGCCTCTTGATGTTATGCAATATAAAGTGCACTGATTGCATCATCAGTTAGACATTCATGCTAAAGAAGTTAAAACTGAATCTCACTGAACCTTTAGTTCTAACTCCCAGTTTATAGGAAATAAAGTGGATAGAAGGACAAGTTAAATGACACTACAAGGAAGCAATTATCCAAATCCAGAGAGTAGGACATTCTACAGGATAATTTACCCGATTTTTTTCAACAGGTCAGTGGCATGAGAAAATAAAAAAGGGAGAGACCGCTGTTCTAGATTAAAAGAGACTTAAGAGTCTTGACAATGAAATGGAATATGTTGACCTTGTTTGAATCCTGATTTCAACAAACCAACCATAAAAAAAGTGTTACTGAGATAATCAGAAAATTTTGATGATTATCAGTTAGATGATATTAAGGAAGTCTTGTTAACTTTTAGGTATAATAACATGTAAGAAGAAAAACAAAAACAAACAAACAAAAAACATGTAAGAAGAAAGTACCTGTTTTTTAGATACATACAGAAGTATTTAAGGGTAAAATGGTAGAGAAGTGTTAGTAATTTGCTTCTAGAAACTACAGAAGAGAAAGAAGGGATCAATGATAGACACAACAAAATGTTGATAACTGTTGAAAGCAATAGACTTATAGTTCTCAAAATATGGTCCCTCAACCAGCAGCATCAGCCTTATTTGGTAACTTGTTAGAAATGCTCATTCTTGGACCCACCCCAGATCCAGTGGGTCAGAAACTCTGATGAGGCCCAGCAATATGTGTGTTAACCTCTGTGGGTGATTCTGATACATCTACAGTTTGAGAACCATGGTGCTAGACAAAAGGGCTTCTGAGAATTTTAAGGATGATGAATATTTTTCAGTATGTTTGGAAACTGAATATAAAAACTTTTTTAAAAAGTTGCCGGTCCCGGTCTGGTGCGGGCGTGACACTGAGGGTTGCGATCCGTTGCCAGTCACGAAAAAAGACAAAAAGGGAAAAAAAAAAAAAAATCTAAAAAAAGAAAGTAACTGCTTGTGGTGTATGTGATAGCCTGAATGAAGGAGTGTACATTTTAACTACCTCCAGCAGTTCATCATAGGAGCATAAATAATCCTAAGAAGTGACTTGTATGGCATGTGAATGATCTCTCAATAACGCTGTTTGAAAAAGAAAATAAGGGCCGGCCCGGTGGCGCACTGCTACAGTGCACCGCACTGCTACAGTGCCGCTTGGGAGCGCGGAGGCGCTCCCGCCGAGGGTTCGGATCCCACATACAGACTGGTTCCCGCTCCGCCTGAGCGAGGTGCGGGCGCAACACCGAGGGTTGCGATCCCGTTCCCGGTCCCGTACGGGCACAACACTGAGGGTTGCGATCCATTGCCGGACGTGAAAAAAGACAAAAAGGAAAAAAAAAAGAAAGATAGTATTTTTCTATCGTTTTCCATGAAGGTGACTTTTTAAGTCTTGATTTATCCCCCTCTAAGACAGAGAGCCTACTCTTTCATTTTGTCCCTTAACGAGCATTTTTTGAACTTAATGCCATGCCAGGCACTTTGCTGAGGGCTGGGAAATAAAGATCGATAAAATGTAATTCCTTCCCTCAACTTTCCCATAGCCTAATAGGGAAAAGAGACAAGGCATCATAAGTGGAACCTACTGTGGAGGTGAAGAAAATGCAATATGGCATCAAGACTGAAAATAGCTGGAGGGTGTCCTGGAGTGGGAGATGTTTGTGCTGACTTGTAAAGACTGATTAGAGGTTAAATGAGATGGCAAGCAAGTCTCAGAGAAATGCAAGAATACAAGAATACAGAGTCACCAATAAATAGCTGCATGTGACTAGGGCAGAGCATAGGGTGCACAGTGACAGAGGACGGTGGCAAGATCCTAAAGGGACTTGCCTGCCAGATCCTTCTCACCACTGCTGTCTCTACCAATATTTCTGTTAATGTACACAATTAAAGTGTAGTAAAGTCCCTACCAACTAGAAAAATAACCCTAAGAAGAGCCAGATTATGAAACTGTGAAAATCTAGAACAAGCAAATAGAAAGAACAAATTTGGCCTAAAACTATTGCTTACGTTTATATAAAACTATCCTGCCTAAGAGAATGCTAAGAGACTCCTTCGTATACAATTGTCAGCTACATATAACTACCCAATCACTTGTGAATAAATTGAAATGAGCTATCTTGGGAAAGTATAGAAATGTCACAAACCATAGATTCCATCTCAGATATGGGGCTTTGAAGTAGATATTTCATGCTGTTTAAAGATTTTTTTAATGTTAGTTCTTCTAATCCACATTATTTCTTTTAAAAGTCAAAGTCTCAGGAATGTTGTGCCTATCAAACGCATCTATCTTCTGTCGCACTTTATATCTATGCCACAAATAGTAACTTTAAAGAAAGTGTAATGTAATGAATAGGTTTTTGTCACATTGTTTGACAGCATTAAGTCAACCAAAGAATCACATAAGTAACAAGAGCAAAAGATTTTTTCATAGAAATACAATAGAAATTTATTATCAAAATAAGCAACAAACATATCTTCCTGTTATTTGAATAATACGCGCTAAAAGAAAAAAATTAAGTTCAATAAAAGTCTATTGAGACTATGAGAAAGCAAGGATTTGGCTATACATATAATCAGCATTTTATATAAAATAAGGATTTGCTTGTATTTATAACATAAACAAGATTTTAAAAATAGTGCTGTATAAAATTATAAGTCATGTTTTTCACTACGTTACACTTGAAGTTTTTCTACAAATTATAAGATGTTGACGAGTAGTATTCTAGAAAGAACACAGTATACTAGAAAGAAGCCAGACAATCCAGATTTGAATTCTGGTATTACTACCTACTGGCTATGACATTTTGGTGAATTTACTTTCTCAGCCTGTTTTCTGATCCTACCACCATCTTCTTCACAAAGGTTTTGTGAGAGTTAACAAAAATGGTGTGTTCAGTGATGGCACAAGATGAGAGCATTCTACAGATATTGTTAGTTCCCTTCCCATACGTCTTTTATCAACCAAAATGTAGTGGCTTAACACAATAATTTAGTATTTCTCCCATTTCTGTGGGTTGTCTAGGTAGTTCCTTTGCTTCACGTGATATCAGCTAGGGCTCTAGGATCGCTAGAAGATCCACAGTGGCCTCTTTCATTGGCTGGCATTTGGTGCTGGTCAGCTGGGGTAATTGGTTGGAGCACCTCAGTCCTTCCCTACGTGTCCTCTCCATGTAGGGCAGGTATCTCACAGCATGGTGGCTGGGTTCAAAGACGGAGCATTTCAGGAGCAACAGGAAATGGAAGCTTCCAGTTCTCTTAGGGTCTGGGTTCAGAAGACCTAGAACATCACTTTGTCCATAGTCTTTTGATCAAAGTCAGCTGGATTCAAGGAAAGGAAAATAAGCCCCATCTCTTAATGTGAAGAGTGGGAAATACATATAAGTAGGAGAAGCATAAATGGAAGCTTCCAGTTCTCTTAGGGTCTGGGTTCAGAAGACCTAGAACATCACTTTGTCCACAGTCTTTTAATCAAAGTCAGCTGGATTCAAGGAAAGGAAAATAAGCCCCATCTCTTAATGTGAAGAATGGGAAATACATACAAGTAGGAGAAGCATGTGGAAGTAGGGGTGGGGGGCATTCTTTGGAAACTTGCAACTAGAGTTCACCCTCTGGCTACAACATTTCACATGTGCACAATATTCTCACCCCTTCTCAAAACCCTTAAAAGTCTCATACTATTATGGCATCAGCTCAAAGTCCAGGATCTTGTCATCTAAATAAGATCCAGGAGCAGAGGAGCCTCTTCAGGTGTCATCTCTCAGATGCAGCACCTTGGTTGCAAAGGCCTATGATCTGAAAAGACTGTCTGCCCCATATGCATCCAAAAATACAATGATGAAAAAGGGATGAGATAAACACAATAGATGCTTCTATTTAAACAAGAGGCTGGGGAAATGTGAGGCACGTAGCAGTCACCAGACAAGCAATTCTGAAATTTAGCCAGACACATATGGTCGTTTTCTCCAACTCTGAGATCAGAGGAATTACCTAGATTAAGGCCCAGTTCTGCTTGCTGAAAGTAGTTCTCTCAGATTCTCTAGGCCCTCTGAGTCATCTTCCTATTCCGTAAGAAATGGCCCATGTTTGCCGCTTAGTAGTTTTCTCAGTTTGCTTCTTGACTAGAGGACATCAGGACTAAGAGGCCTCTTAGTTTTTGAACTATCTCTGTCCCTTTAGTCCATGCTTGTGTAGTTCTTTAAAAAAAAAAACATTGTGAGCTTCCTGTGTATCAAATTATAATCTACTCTATTAGGTAAAAGCTGCACCCACAAATCTCTTTGAGACAGATCCCATTTATCTTGGATTTGGAGACAGGTGCTGTGGAACGATGCCCTTAAGATTGTTAGAAATTCTTTTGTTTAGGAGGGAGAATCTAAGAGGTGTGCCATAAAATTCTCAGAAGTCCTATTGTCTAGCTGGAAGCACCTTAGATTTGATCTTTAATAGCAAAGCTCTGAGTTGGACTCTTTATATTTGTATTTTGTCATCTGCAGCTGAAAGAAACTAATTGGTACTTGCAACAGTCTGCCTGAGAACTTCCTTAGCCACACCCACAAATTCATTAGGAATGTTTTCTATCTTGCACATTACCATAGTTGACAGTGTTGCCAGACTTTCCACCACTACATAACAGGGATTACCTTTTCTCCAGCATCCAATAACAATTTTTTTAAAAATTTTTATTTTGTCAATATACAATGCAGTTAGTTATTGTGTCCCATCACCAAAACCTCCCTCCCTCCTCCCTCTCCCCCCTCCCACCCAGATGTGTCCCCTCCATTTTCTCGTTGTAAGAGCTTCAAAAAAAAAAAAAGTTGAGGTTGTTGAATCTTCCTCTCCCCCCCACCCCGGTTTTTGTTGTTGTTGTTGTTGTAGTTGTTGCTGTTTGTTTGTTTTTGTGTGAGTGTGTGTGAGAGTGTGTGTGTGTGTATGTATGTGTGTGAATTGATTCATTCACCTTTAGCTCCCTCCAATAAGTGAAAACATGTGGTATTTCTTTTTCTCTGCCTGACTCGTTTCACTTAATATTCACACAATGGAATACTACTCAGCTATAAAAACGAATGAAATACTCCCATTTCCAATAACAATTTTATCTCTGTCCTTCTGCTTCATTCACAGCCTACTAAAGGCCTTTCTGGCCTCTCACCAACAGTTAGTTACAAAGCCAATGCCACATGTTTTAGGTTTTGGTTACAGTAACACCCCACTTCCAGATCCCAATTTTGTTTTAGTTATCTATTGCTATTTAAAAAAAAAAAATCCCCAAACTTAGTGACTTAAAACAACAGAAGCATCACTATTTCTCATGATTTTGTGGATTGTCAAGGATTTAGTTTTTTCTTCTAGTATTACTTGGGATCTCTTGTGTGATTGCAGTCATAGTGATTGGATTTTGTTATGGACCAAAGATTTGTGTCCCCCAAAATCCATATGTTGAAATCCTAACCCCAATGTGATGGCAGTAGGAGGGGGACCTTTGGAAAGTAACTAGGTCATGAGAGTGGCAACTTCATGAATGGGATTAATGCCCTTGTAAAAGGGACCCCAGAGAGCTCTCTCTCTCTCTTTCCTCCAGGTAAGCCAGCACACAAGGAAAAATCAGCCATCTGTAACCTGGAAGTGTGCCCCACCAGTACACAACAATGCTGGCACTCTGATCTCAGGCTTCCAGCATCCAGAACTGTGAGAAATAAATTTCTGCTGTTTATAAGGCACCCACTCTATGGCATTCTGTTATAGCATCCCAGACTAAGAAAGGTCTGGAACATGCAAATGCTTCTTTGCTCACATATCTGGCACCTCAGTGCTCCCACTTGTGGCCTTTCTCTCCATCTCATATCTCATCCTCCAGAGTCATTCCAAGTGGTCTCTCTCTACGAGGGTCATTTGAACTTCTTTAATGACTTAGGGTTCCAAGCGGCAGGAAGTAGAACGCTTAAGGTCTGAACTTGAAAGTCCTGGGAGGCTGTTTCTGTTGTGTTCTGTGTGGCAAAGCAAGCCACAAGACCAACTTAGTTGGAAGAGGAGGGGAAACAAGCTCCACTTCTAAATATAAGGGGCAGTATGTGCACTCAGGAAGGAGAGGAATTGTTAGGGGCCAATTCTGGAGACCAGCTATTAGAACAGGTAAGTCTAGCACTGCCTTGTTTGGGATAAATTGGAGGAAGACTGAGTCTGACTTCCCTGTTCTTATGTATCAGTGCACTCCCTTAAAAGTGTGGGTGTAGACGTCTGACTAGATCAAGCACTGTTTGTCTCCATCTCAAACCCTGTGTCAGGTCTTCAGGGAATGTTAGGCCAGATATTGCAAGGTTGCAAAGTTCCATCTTCTTTTTTCTCCTTCCTTTCTTCATTTCCTTTTTTTTTTTTTTTAAAGGACACGAATGCATTTAACTTGTCTTGGTAAAGATGAAAATCTTGTGTATTAGTCCATTTCTGTTGCTTATAACAAAATACCTGGAACTGGGTAATTTATAAGAAAATGAAATATATTGCTTACAGTTTCTGAGGCTGGGAAGTCCAAAGTCCAGGGAACACATTTGGCACAGGCCTTGTGGTGGCAAAAGTGACCCAGGGGTCTCCACATGACAGAAAATGCAGAGCAGAGAGAGCGAGAGCCTAACCTCATTCACTCTCTTTTTAATGCCCTCAGAGCCACACCCATGACCACTATTATTAATACATTCACTACATCATGGTACTACAATCCAGTCACCTCTTCAAGGCCCCACCTTGCAATTACCTTAATAGGATCTTTCCACCCTCAACAGTTACAGTGGGAATTAAGTTTTGGGGGACATTCAACCCAAGGCATCTTGCTTCTAAGCCAAATTACTAACATCTTCTTTGACCTGATCACCTACTTTGCTTGAATTATAAAATGGTACCTCAAACGACTGCCATTTGTTCACCCAAGCAGTGTAAGAGAGAGCATGTCAAGTAGTATAGTCCATTGATCCTACCCTTGGCTGTTTGACTTATAGAGTATAGTCCTGGATTCACCATTATGGGTTTGGACTGCATAGGGATACTTTTCAAACTATGGGTAAAACTAAGAAATGTTTAATGTGTGCAGAAATCTTAAATTCAAACAAACAAAAGAAACACCTGTATGACCAACAGGTTAAAAGATGTTCTGCCCCATTTTTTAAAAGCTTAAGTCAGGTAGCTTAACAGCTTAGGGGCGATGAAAGATTATAACAAGGCAAAATAAACCAGTCATACAGGCGTTAAATTGCAGCAACTGCTTTATTTCTATGTAGCAAGCCCTATGTGTCATATAGACCTTACTTCAATCTCTAGTAGCTTTATTCATTTTATTTTTCATTAAGATATAATTCATATACCATAAAATTCTCCTTTTTAAGATGTACAAGTCAGTGTTTTTTAGCATGTTCACAATGTTGAACAGTCATCACCACTATCTAATACCAGAACATTTTCATCACCACAAAAAGAAACCCTGTACCCATTAGCAGTCATTCATCATTTCTCTGTCCCTCCATCCCCAGGAAACCATTAATCAACTTTCTGTCTATACAGAATTGCCTATTCTGAACATTTCATATAAACGGAACCATACAATATATAGCTTTTTGTGTCTGGCTTCTATCACTTAGTATATTAGTCAGGGTTCTCCAGAAAGCAGACTAATAAGACAGATAGATTAGATAGATAGGTAGAAAGGTAGATAGGTGGGTAGATAGAGATTTGCTGTAAGGAATTGGCTCATGCAATTGGAGAGACTTTGAAGTCCATGATCTGCCCTCTGCAATCTTGAGACCCAGGGATGGTGTAAGTCCCAGTCAAAGGCAGGGGAAGACTGATGTCCCAGCTCAAGCACTTAGGCAGAGAGAATGAATTCTCCCTTCTTCTACTTTTTTGTTCTATTCAAGTCCTCAATGAATTGGATGATATCCACCCATCCCCAGATCGGGGAGGGCAACCTGCCTTACTCTGGGGCCTCCAATTCAAGTGTTAATCTCATCTGGAAATACCCTCACAGACACCCCAAAATAATATTTAATCTGGGCATCCCATATCCCAGGCAAATTGACACATAAAATTAACCATCATACTTAGCACATTGTTTTCAAGATTCATTCATGTTTTAGCACGTATCAATACTTCACTTCTTTTTATTGCCAAATGATATTCAATTATGGACAGACCACATTTTATCTATTCATTCATCAGTTGATAGACAATTGGGTTGTTTTCATTTTTTTCTATTATGAATAATGCTGTGAATATTATTTACAGTTTTTTCACTTTAAAGTTTCCTATGGAATAACTTAAATAAGGTTAATGTGTGTTTTTGTTTTTAGTTTATTTTTTCATTCTTGTTTTGGTTTTTCTTACTTTAAGATTGCAGACAATATTTTGGAAAAGAAAGCTGTCTAAAAGAAAACTGATTTCTGGAGGGAGAAATTAAGTTAATTATAAATACTTAGATAAAGTATAAGAGTGTGAAGTTAGAAATTATAGGTCCACTTTACTAATCAAACTCATAACCCCAGGAGCATGACAAGAACATAAAAGAGAGTTCAAGCTGTTTTTTCAGGGGCAGGGGGGATTTATATAAGAAAAACTTAAATAAAAGTTCTCTTGTTTCAAGATTTATAGGAAGTATAAACCAAATAAAATTGCCTTATTATGAAGATTTGGGCAAAGAATTCTTTTCTAGCTAGTTATTTAACATAGCAAGAGGCAGAGTGCTTACCTCCCTGTCCTGTTTCTGTTTTGAGGGTGTTTTTGGTTATACATATAATTAATGGTCCCCAGATGTACTTGCTTTTCAGAGCTCTATCTTCTCACTTTCATCTTCCTTAGGGAACAGAGGTTTCCAATATTTCCCTAATCCCAAAGTTAAAAAGAACCAAACAATAGAACCGTGTTGACAGAACTTTTAGGAAATGTTTCCTTTAGGTCTAATATAAATCTCTCCTGAGTAATCGCAGCACATATCTCCTCTCATTTAATACTGACTTTAAGACCTTGTCACTACCTGAAACTGTTCTTTCTCTGACATCTCTCATCAGAAATTTGTTTTTTCACCACCACCTTCATTTCACACATCCTCCCTGTCATTAAACCTGCTCTTCAGCCTTCTCTTGACCTCTGGTGTCTTAGGTTTTCAGACTTCTAGCCCCTCCTGGCTCCTTTCCTTCCCCTCATGCCTGGATCTCAAATAGTCAGTCACCCTCTCACCAGCCCCCTCAATCCCTCAGCCTGGGACTTTGGCCTCCTCCGTCCTGTCAGCCATCCAAACAGAAATCAACCCAGGTCAATTTCTCTTTTCCAGGACTACTATCCTCTGGCCTTATGAGAGCCTCACCTCTGCTGGGGTTTCAGTGTGGCTCAGAAATGTTTTATTCCCCTTCTGTTCACAGTGGATACTCCAAACCCTCACTATTCTTTTCAAGACTCAGACCTTATACACCATTCTCTCAGCAGAAGCGAAAAACAAACAAGAAAAATTAAAATATAGGTCATCAGGCTGGGACTCCTTTAATTCCCCACCACCACCCTCCCACCCCACCATCTGCAAACTTACCTGAATCTCTCCTCATCTTTACAGCGTTTCTCCTTTCTTCATTGTTCTTTATCTCTGAACTTTTTGTAACCCCTTTGGCTTCTTTTAGGACCTTATCCTGTCAGCTTTCTCACTTACAGCTGCAGGGTCTTCCACACCATCTCCCCCCTTACAGTCTCTACATAGCATCCTAAAACCCTCTTCTTCTAGCTTGTCCGGTCTCTGGATTCACCTTTAAGTTTCTGTTTAGTTTCCCTGCCTTCAAACACTTTCCCTTTTTATAGTCCAGTCCTACTGTGCAGACAGAGCATTTGAAACAAAAATTTGGTTGTCTCATTTCCATAATTTAAATATTTCCTCAGTGTGCTCATTGCTTTTAAAGAAAATAAGTAAGTAAGTAAGTAAGTAAGTAAGTAAATAAATAAAATTTCCCATGGCTCCACATATACTGCAGGATGAAATCCAAACTCCCCAGCTTAGTAGACAAGACGTTTAATTCTGTGAGCCCCATCCATCTCTCCAGCCCCATCTCTCTTCACTCCCCAAGGAGCACATTACACTTTTGTTATAGCAAATACTCATTTACTTTTGTGTTCATGCCCCTGCCTAGAAAGCTCATTGTTATGGGCTGAATTTTGTCCCCCCCCCCAAATTCATATGTTGAAGGTCTAACCCCTCGTGCAGAATAGAGAATGGGACTGTATTTGCAGATAGGGTCTTTAAAGAGGTAATTAAGAAAATATGAGGTTGTTAAGGTGAGCCCTAATCCAATATGACGGGTGTCCCTATAAAAGAAGATTAGGACGCAGACACACACAGAAGGAAGACCATGTGAACACACAGGGATGGCCATCTACTAGCCAAGGAAGAGGCCTCAGAAGAAACCAACCCTGCTGACACCTTGATCTTAGACTCACAACTTAGCTTTCACAACTCTGAGGACATAAATTTCTGTTGTTTAAGCCACCCTGCCTGTGATACTTCGTTGTTGCAGCCCTAGCAAACTAATACATTCCCCATGCACTCCTCCAAAATATCCTTCTAAATACCTACTATACTTCAAAAAGTTCATGGAAAAATAGAATTAAAAGATAACATGAATCTTACCATCAATTTTTTGAAATACCCTCCTACAGGCCACCTACTCTTTCCTTCAAATTCTGTGGATCCCACCATTTTTCTACTGACACACAGTCACCCACCTTCAGCTGCATTCCTTCAGGGAGCATTGCACTGCCTATAGGCACCATTATACTGTCACCATCAGCTGTTGTTAGCGTTCCGTATGCCTCAGTTGTTTCAACCCAGAAGCAGCAAGGGTAGCATCCATATTACTGTTGTGATCAGGCTATTTCTTTGGACACCAAATATCTTGTTGCGTGTACAGTTGGCCCTCTGTACCAGTGGGTTCCACGTCTGTGGATTCAACCAACTGTGGATTGAAAATATTTGGGGGAAAAAACTGCATCTGGACTAAACATGTACAGACTTTTTTCGTGTCATTATTCCCTAACAATACAGTATAACAACTACTTACATTGCATTTACATTGTGTTGGGTATTATGAGTAATCTAGAGATGGTTTAAATTGTATGGGAGGGTGTGTGTAGGTTATATACAAATGCTACATATTTTATGTCAGAGATTTGAGTATCTGCATATTTTGGTATCTGCAAGAGGTTCTAGAACCAATCCCTCAAGAGTACCAAGGGACAACTGTATTTCTTTTTCTGACACAGGCACCAATAGCCTTAGAAACTATCAAAATTTCACATCCATATGAAATTTTCTCAGTATCTCCTAGTAAACCAATAACTTGATGTGGTCTGAAAATATAGTATTGTATTGTACAATGTTCATTCAAGAAGTTTCTGTTGATTTTAAAGAACCTTACCATGTATAGTTAATAACATTTTTATAATTCTTAACATTGAACTTTTCAGATCTTACCTGTAGTGTTTATGCTTCCTAAGTGAGATTTTGAGCATAGTAGTTATGGACATGGGGAAATTTTACATAAGGAAACAAGTAGTTGTAGAGCATTGCTTTTTTAAAGACACCCCAAAATGAAGAGTTACAACCTTTGCCAGATCAGCTGGAGTTCTTACAAAACTGAAAAAGATATCTTCCTTTAAAGATAGCACTTTCTGCAGTAACGATGGAGACAGAAATGGGCTGCGTGCTATCTGAGGTCAGAGGAGTAAAGAGAAAGGAGCGGTGACATGTGTCTGTAGCCTTACTCATTAGAGCCGGAAAGAGCCTCTTAGGCAGGCATACAACAAAAGAGACTACAGGAAGAGCACCTCTGTCATGATGAAGGCATTGGGAGAACCGTGCGCTTGCCATACAGTTTGAGGTTGGAATCATCTCACTAAAGCTTTGCTTCAAGCACTTTTCAAGATGATTGCGTGGCTATCCAGCTTTGTGACTTGATCCTTACATGTTAAAGGAAATGAGAATTTGGTACACACTTCGGCTGTGGAATTTAAGGGCAGAAATTCTATTCTGTAGTAGAAGATAATACCTCCAAAAATCTTGTCTGTGAAAACAAACAAAAAAGACAGCCCAGGAAATTATGGTAAAAGAATCACCACAGATATGAGGATACTTCAAAAAGTTCATGGAAAAATAGAATTAAAGGATAATACGAATCTTTCCATGAACTTTTTGAGTCCAAAGTCAGGAGCCAAAATGGATGGAGACTCTTTGCAGACCCAGTTGGTTGTAGCAATTGTTATGATCTGAATTTATTTCCCACTGACCCTAAGTAAAATTGAGGTTTGCTATGAAGGATCTGGTCTCCTATCATCTCTTCTCACCATGAGAGCTGCCCCTTGAAGTGTTTGTCTATTGTATGCTTTTTTTTTTTTTTTTTTTTTGGCGGCTGGCCAGTATGAGGATCCAAACCCTTGACCTTGGTGTTACAACACAGCACACTAACCAGCTGAGCTAACTGGCCAGCAATTTTCACTGGTGCAAAATACTCTGGATCAATGAAGGAAGATGGTCCCATTTCTAGGTCTTTCCATCATCACTTACTGCTCACATCACTGTTTTCCTTAGTTTATGGCAGAAATCACAGTCTAGAACCAATCTGGTTCAGTTTACTCTTGCTCTATTACCTCGTCTGCTTCTGACTTTGCCTATCTATCTTCCACCCTACATAAATTGCGATATGGTATAAGTGTAGAGGAGGACGGTGACTTAAGCAATAAGAGAAGAAGTCAGGGTCCCAGAAATGGAAAAATCTCCCTTTGTTGCTCCAGAGCTTTTCACAGCAATGGAAATGAGATTATAGGACAATGCTCTTTCTTCCTTTGTGGTAATCAATGTCAGCTATCTCTCTTTCTCACCCTCTCTTGCTCTCATTCACCATCAAAAGATACCTATTTCAAGTGCTGTGAATTCTCACTTTAACCCCTAATTGCCAGAGGCATAGAAGCTAATTTTTAGATGTGAGGGAAAAGCAAAGTAACGAAACTGTGGTACTACCCACCAACCCCCTATGTGATCTTATGTCTGCACGTTTTCCCATCCTGTTGGTAATTTTAAGTTGTGTCTATGGAAAAGACCCTGGACTCCGAACCTGGGTTTAAAGCTTATGTCTGTTGTACTCAACTCTTCTATCATACTAAGCACCCTAATTACTGCCCTTCTGTGTATTTCAGGTGGTTAGGAATAGCACACAGTCTCACGCCTGCCCTGCTCACTTTGTTGTTATGACATTCAAAGGAGGTGATGTACATAAAAGCTCCCTATAAACTCTCAATTGTTATACAAATATTAGTAGTAATTTTTATTGTTACTGTTCTAACATTTCAGACACACTGGGAAAAGTGCCCCTGTAATTCATTTGTTTCTTCACTCACTCTTTATCCATTCCACAAACTTTTGACCGTGGAGATAACAGAGGTAAAAAAACATATGTTTATAATAATAGCTGCCATTTTTTCATTGCAATTTGTGTTAAAGAAAAAAACCCTGTATATATACTTTATATAATTTATCTCATTTAATTCTCACCAAAACCCTGTAATATAGGCGTATTATTCCTATTTGCGTATGAGGAACTTCTGGCTCCTACATAGCCCACAATCACATAACTTTTAAGTGTCAGAAGTGCTTCTCATCCAGGCTGCTTTGGGGTTTTTTTTTAATTGTGGTGATATATGTATAACATAAAATTTATTGTTTTAACCATTTTTAAGTGTACAATTCAGTGGCATTAATTATATTCACGTTGTTGCGTAATTAGTATTCATCTCTAGAACTTTGTAATCATCCCAAACTGAAATTCTGTATCCATTACACAATAATTCCCCATTTTCCCCTCTCCCAACCCCTGGTAACACTATCCTACTTTCTGTCTCTCTGAATTTCACTATTATATATACCTCATATAAACAGAATCATATACTACATGTCCTTTTGTGTCTGTCTGATTTCACTTAGCATAATGTTTTCAAGGTTCATCCATGTTGTAGTGTGTGTCAGAATTTCATTCTTTTGTAAGGCTGAATAATATGCCATTAAATGTATATACCATATTTTGTTTATCCATTCATTCCTTGATGGACATTTAGCTCAGTTCTTTTGAAGGACAAACCTCTTAGCCACTAAACCAAACCCAATTGTTACTCTAATTGCTATTATGTTATCAAATGAAAACTAATCCGTTGCCTTTAGAATCACTCTGGGTGATTCTAAATATTATCTAATTTCCATAGCGTGATTAGATATTAAATTTAATAAGATTTCTAGCCTACTATAATAGCACAAACTCATATTATCAAGAATGGTAGAAAAAATATCTGGATGAATTGTATCATTCTAAAATCAGAATTTTAAAAATTAATTAATTAATTTATTTATTAATTTATTTATTTTAAAAAGAATGACCAGTAAGGGGATCTTAACCCTTGACTTGGTGTTATCAGCACCACGCTCTCCCAAGTGAGCCACAGGCCAGCACTCAAAATTTATTTATTTTTAATTTACATAAATTGAATGTGTGTATATATGGGGTACAGAGTTATATTTCAATGCATGTATACAATATGTGATGATCAAATCAGGGTAATTAGCATATTCACCATTATAAAAATTTATCACTTCTTTATGATAAGAATACTTGAGCTCCTCTTTTCTAGCCATTTGAGAATATACAATAAGTCATTGTTAGTTACACATAGATGCCTAGCACAACTATACACCACTAGAACTTATTTTTCCTACCTAGCTCTAATTTTGTACTCATTAACCAACCCCCCGCATCCCCTACCCCATCCCCTTCCCAGCCCTTACTAACCACAATTCTCTCTATTTCTAAAAGTTCAACTATTTTTTTTTAGCTTCTATATATAAGCAAGAACATGTGGTATTTATCTTTCTGTGCCTGACTTATTTCACTTAACATAATTTCTTCCAGGTTCATCCAGGCTGCTGCAGATGATAGGACTTCATTCTTTTTCTTGTCTGAGTAGTATACCATTGTATATATGTATATATATATATATGCCACAATTTCTTCATCCATTCATCTGATGGACACTTAGGTTCATTCCATATCTCGTCTATTATTAAGATATTATATATCTTGTGACTAGTGCTGAAATAAGCATGAGGGTGCACATATGTCTTCAGCATTCTAATTTCCTTTCCTTTGGATAAATACCCAGCAGTGGGATTGCTGAATCATATGGTAGTTCTATTTTCAGTTTTTTGAGAACCCTTCAGACTGTTTTCCAAAATAGTTGCATTAATTTATATTCCCACCAACAGTGTATAAAGAGTTCCCTTTTCTCAGCATCCTTGCCAGCATTTTAAATTTTTTGTCGTTTTGGTAATAGCTGTTCTAACTGGGATGAGATAATATCTCACTGTTGTTTTGATTTGTATTTCCCTGATGAGTAGTGATTTTGAGCACTTTTTCATATACCTGTTGGCCATTTGTATATCTTCTTTTGAGAAATATCTATTCAGGTGATTTGCCCATTGTTAAATTGGATTATTTGGTTTTTTGCTATTGAGTTGTTTGAGTTCTTTGTATATTCTGGATATTAGTCACTTGTCAGATGCACAGTTTGCAAATATTTTCTCCTATTCCACTGGTTGCCTCTTTGCTCTGTTGATTATTACTTTTGCTGTGCAGAAGTCTTTTAGTTTGATGTAATCCCACATGTCTATTTTTGCTTTTGTTGCCTGTGCTTTTCAAGTCCTGTCCATAAAATTTTTGCCCAGACCACTGTCTTGGAGTATTTCCCCTATGTGTTCTTCTAGTAGTTTTATAGTTTTAGGACTTACATCAAAGTCTTTAATCCATTTTCAGTTGACTTTAGTAGATGGTGAGAGACAGGAGTCTAGTTTCTTTTTTCTGCATATGGATGTCCTGTTTTCCCAGAACCATTTATTAAAGTGGCTGTCCTTTCTCAAATGTATGGTCTTGGTGTCTTTGCAAAATATCAATTGTCTGTAGAAATGTGGATTTATTTCTGGGCTCTACATTCTTTTCTTTTCTTTTTTTTTTTAAAGATGACTGGTAAGGGGATCTCAACCCTTGGCTTGGTGTTGTCAACACCACGCTCAGCCAGTGAGCAAACCGGCCATCCCTATATAGGATCCGAACCCGTGGCCTTGGTGTTATCAGCACCGCACTCTACTGAGTGAGCCACGGACTGGCCTGGGCTCTACATTCTGTTCCATTGATCTATGTGTCTGTTTTTATGCCAGTACCATGCTGTTTTGATTACTATACCTTTAAAGTATTTTTTGAAGTCAGTAGTGTAATGCTTCCAGCTTTGTTCTTTTTGCTCAGAATTGCTTTGGCTATTTGGGGTCTTTTGTGGTTCCAAATGAATTTTAAGATTGTTTTTTCTATTTCCATGAAGAATGTTATTGCTATTTTGATAGGGATTGCATTGAATCTGTAGATTGCTTTGGGTAGTAAGGTCATTTTGATAACATTAATTCTTCTAATCCATGAACATGAGATGTCTTTTCATCTTTTTGCATCCTCTTTAATTTCTTTTATTAGTGTTTTGTAGTTTTCATTGCACAGATCTTTCACCTTCTTGGTTAAATTTATTCCTAGGTATTTTATTTATTTACTTATTTATTTTAGGTAGCTGTTATAAATGGGATTGTTTTCTTGATTTTTTTTCCAGCTAGTTCCTTAGTGTATCAAAATGCTACTGATTTTTGCATACTGATTTTGTATTCAGAAACTTTACTAAATTTTTTTATCAGTTCTAAGAGTTCTTTTGTGGAGTCTTTGGGTTTTTCTATATATAAGATCATGTCACATGCAAAAAGGGATGATTTGTCTTCCTCTTTTCCAATTTAGACGCCCTTTATTTCTTTCTCTTGCCTAATTGCTCTGGCTAGAATTTTCAGTACTATGTCAAATAAGTGAAAGTGGGCATCTTTGTCTTATTCCTATTCTTAGAGGAAAAGCTTTTGACTTTTCCCTATCTAGTATAATGTTAGCTGTGGGTTTGTCATATATGGCCTTTATTTCATTGAGATACTTTTCTTCTATACCTAATGTGTTGAAGGTTTTTATAATAAAGAGAAGTTGAATTTTATCACGTGCTTTTTCTGTGTCTATTCATGATCATATGTTTTTTGCCCTTCATATTGTTCATGTGATGTATCACAATTATTGATTTGCATATATTGAACATCCTTGCATCCTTGGGATAACTTCCACTTGATTGTGGTGTATACTTCTTTTCATGTGCTATTTAATTCCATTTGCTAATATTTTACTAAGAATTTTTGCACTTATATTCATCAGGAATATTGGCCTGTAGTTTTCTTTTTTGTTGTGTTCTGGTCTGATTTTCATATCAGGGGATGCTGGCCTCACAGAATGAGTTTGGAAGAATTCCCTCTGCTTTAATTTTTTGGAATAGTTTGAGAAGAATTGGAATTAATTCTTCTTGAAATGTTTGGTAGAATTCAGCAGTGAAGCCATTCGATCCTGGGCTTTTCTTTGTTGGAAGACTGCTGATTATGGATTCAATCTCATTACCCATTATTGGTCTTTTTAGGCTTTCTATTTCTTTTTGGCTCAGTCTTGGTAGGTTGGATTTCTCCAGAAATTTATCCATTTCTTCTAGGTTTTTGAATTTGTTGGCAAATAGTTCTTCATATTAGTCTCTAATGATTCTTTGCATTTGTGGAATCAGTCATAATGTCTTCTTTTCCATTACCAATTTTATTTATTTGGGTCTTCTCTCTTTATTTTCTTAGTTAATCTAGCTAATGGTTTTTCAATTTTGTTTATCTGTTCAAAATACCAACTTTTAATTTCATTGATATTTTGTATCATTTTTTTGGTGTCTATTTCATTTAGTTCTGCTCTGATATTTATTATTTCTCCTCATCTGCTAATTTTGAGATTGGATTGCTGTTGCCTTTTTAGTTCCTTGAAGTGCAACATTAAGTTGTTTATTTGAAATCTTTGTACTTTTTTTGATGGAAGCACTAATTGTAATAAAAATTTATCTGAGTACAACTTTTGCAGTATCCAACAGGTTTTGCTTTGTTGTGTTTCTATTTTCTTTTATTTCAAGAATTTTTTTGATTTTCTTCTTAATTTCTTCTTTGACCTGATTGCTTGTTCAGGAGCATGTTCTTTACTTTCAATGTGTTTGTATAGTTTCTAAAGTTTCTCTTGTTATTGATTTCTAGTTTTATTCCATTGTGGTCTGAAAAGATGACATAATTTCAATTTTTAAAACTTCATTGTGACTTGATTTGTGGCCTAATGTTTGGTCTGTCCTGGAGAATGATCCACATGCTGATGAGAAGAATGTGTATTCTGCAGTTGTTGGGTGAAATGTTCTATAAATAACTTAGTCCACTTGGTCAATAGTACGGTTTAAATGCTATGTTTCTCTGTTGATTTTTTTTTGTCTAGATGATCTGTCCAGTGCTGAGAGAGGGGTGTTGAGGTCCCCAACTATTACTGAATTGGGGTCTATCTCTAACTTTAGATCCAATAATACTTGCTATATATGTCTTGGTGTTCTGATGTTGTGTGCATATATATTTACATTGTTATACCGACTTGCTGGACTGATCCCTTTGTCATTATATAATGCCCTTTTTTGTCTCTTTTTATAGATTTTGTTTAATCTATTTTATTTGATATAAGTACAGCTACTTCTGCTTCTATTTGGCTTCCACCTTTTAATACCTTTTACTATCCCTTCACTTTCAGTCTGTGTGTGCCTACATAGGTGAAATGAGTCTTTTGTAGGCAGCATATAGTTGGGTCTTGTTTTCTGATCCATTCAGCTAGTCTATGTCTTTTAAATAGGGAATTTGATCCATTTATATTCAAAGTTATTATTGAAAGTTGTTGCCTTACTTCTGACATTTTGTTAATTGTTTTATTGTTGTCTTATGTATCCTTTGTTCTTTTCTTTCTCTTTTATTGTTTGTCTTTGCTGTTTGGTGATTTTCTGTAGTGACAAAATATAATTTCTTTCTCCTCCTTGCTTGCATTTTTGCTCTACTAGTGAGTTTTATTCTTTCACATGTTATCAGGACAGTTGTTATCATCCTTTTGCTTCCAGATGTAAAACTCCCTTAAGGATTTCTTGTAGGACCAGTCTAGTGGTGATGAATTCCCTTAGTTTTTGTTTGTCTGAGAAAAACACTGTTTCTCCTTCATTTCTGAAGGGTAATTCTACTGGGTATAGTATTCTTGCCTGGCAGTTTTATTCTTTCAGTATTTTGAATATATCATCCCACTCTATTCTGGCCTGTAAGATTTCTGTTGAGAAATCTGCTGATTTCTGATGGGGATTCTCTTATAGGTGACTTGATGCTTTTCTCTTGCTGTTTTTAGAATTCTCTGTGTGTCTTTGAATTTGACTATTTTATTGCAATGAGTCTCAAAAAGGACCTTTTAGGGTCAAATCTGTTTGCGGACCTTTGAATCTCTTGGATCTGGAAATTCACATCTCTTTCAATACTTGGGAAGTTTTTCATTTTTTGTTATATAGGATTTTGATAAATTTTCTCTTCTCTTCCTCTTCTGAAATACCCATAATATGAATGTTTGTATACTTAAAGTTATCCCATAGATCTCATAGGCTTTCTTTATTCTTTATTCTTTTCTTTTCTTTTCTTTTTTTTTCTTTTTTTTGGTCCAACTGGGTTATTTCAAAAGACCTGTCTTCAAATTCAGAAATTCTTTCTTCTGCTTGATCTAGCCTGTTGCTTAGGCTCTCGGTCATATTATATATTTCATCTAAGGAATTCTCTGTTCCCAAAATTTCTGCTTGGTTCTTTCTTATGATATCTGTTTCTTGAATTTCTCATTCAGATCATAAATTATTTTTCTTATTTCATTATGTTATCTATGTGTATTCTCTTGCACCTCACTGAGTTACCTTATGATTATTATTTGGTATTAGCCAAAAGGACAAAAATCAGTGAAAGACTCTTTCCTGTAGATGTGTTCTATAGTGTCAGTTGGATAAGGTATGGTAGGTTTGGTTCTGGGTGAATCCCCATGTGATTTCATCAACTGTGTTCAATATCAGAGTTGTCTGTAAGTACTAGGATGTTTGGCAGCTCCTTGCTGGAGTGGGTGACACTGGGAGGGGTTGCTGGGACAAGACCTTGAGCCCCTGGGAGAAGTGCTGGTGTGCACCTCAGTGATTCCTTAGCTGAAGTGGTCACTGTCAGGACTTCAGGGTTCTGAGAGAGGTGCTATGCTAATCAGCTCTTCCTCTGCTAAAACACACAATTTCTCTGGGAAATTGGTGGGACCATGGAACCCTTAGAAAGGAACTGGGGCAGTCTGTATCTCCTCAACTAGAGTGGGCAACCCTTGGGGGACATTGCTGGGTCTTCAGCTGGGACCTTGAACTCCTGGGAGAGGTACTGGGATATTCTGCAGCTCCTTAGGTAAAATAGGCAACACTGGGCAGGGTCACTGGTGTCTTGGGTGGGATCTTGGGCACTTGGGAGAAGCATTAGAGTGATCTTCAGCTCCTTAGCTGGAGTGGGTGACCCTGAGCAGGCTTGCTGCTGCTACATCCAGGGTCCCATGTTCCCAAAAGAGGTTCTGGGGTGCTTCACAGTTCCTCAGTTTATTTATTTCTATTTTTAAAATTTTTTTAAATAAAGATGACTGGTATGGGGATCTTAACCCTTGATTTGGTGTTGTCAGGACCACACTCTCCCAAGTGAGCTAACTGGCCATCCGTATATAGGGATCTGAACCTGTGGCCTTGGTGTTATCAGCACCACACTCTCCCAAGTGTGGCCCTAAAGCAAGCCCTAAAGCTCCTCAGTTTAAAGCTCCACAGATCTGAACCTGTGGCCTTGGTGTTATCAGCACCACACTCTCCCAAGTGTGGCCCTAAAGCAAGCCCTAAAGCTCCTCAGTTTAAAAGATTGACCCTGAGCGGAAATGCTGTGGTTATAGCCAAGATTTTGGACTTTCAGAGAGACACTTAGGCTCACAACTGCTTCTCAGCTGAAGAGGGCAACTCTGTGTGCAGTCACTGGGTCTTTGAGCAGGATGCTGCACCTCCAGGAGATGTTCTGGGGAACTCTGCAGATCCTTGGCTGGAGTTGGCAATGCTGGGTGGGGTCACTGGAGCTTTGGTCAGGGTCTTGGACACCCAAGAGAGATGCTGAGGCACTGTTAAGCTACTTAGCTGGAGTGGGTGAATATGGGCAAGGTTGCTGGGGCCATGGTTTGGACCCTGTGCCCCTTGGACAGGCACTGGGTTACTGTACAATTCCTCAGCTACAGTATGCAACTCTGGGTGAGATCTCTGGGACCATGGGTGGGACTTTGCACCCCCAAGACAGACACTGGGGCAATCCACAGCTCTTCAGCTAGTGTTGGCCACTCTGGACAAGGTTGCTGGGATTGTTGGCATAACCCTGTGTACCCAAGAGAGATGCTGGGGTGCTCTTCAGCCCCTTAGCTGCAATGGGACACCCTGGGCAAGGTCACTGGGGTCATGGGTGGGACCCTGCACCCCCAAGACAGATGTTGGACCATTCTGCAGCTCCTCAGCTGGGGTGGGTGCCTCTGAGCAAGTTCATTGGAGCTATAGACAAAACTCTGTGCCCTTGGGAGAGGTGCATGGGTGCTCTACTGAAGAGAAAAGGGCCAGTGGTGATGGTAGAAGGCCCCAGTTGTTCAGCTCTTAGGATCTGGAAAGTGTGAACATTGACTCTCTCTGCCTCCACACTGTGCTCAACCACTTATTCCCAGGGGTGCAGGGTGCTGCATGGGCTTACGGGCCAGAGTCATGGTGTGATGAGGGGACTATTGGTCTTCAGGGAAGAATGAACTCTGGTGTTGGCTTCAATCCCAAAATGGTGACATGCTGCAGCAGCCTGGGACCCAGGAAATGGGAGGCTTAGTGTGAATACCCTCTCTGGAACAATGCAGTTGTGTGGGCTCCCTATATTGTGCTCATGGCCTGTAAAGGTTGTGTGGCTCTCTTGCAGTTTGGAGGTATATGGGTTGTGTGTAGGGACTGTTTGGGATTTTTCTTGCTTACTTTTTCCCTGTAGCAAGGAGTCTATCCTGGCTCTAAGCTGATCTCAGTCAGATGCTTTATTTGTCTTTCTATGCTGCTATCCTGAGTTTCTGAGATGCAGGGCATCTTTTTCACTATTTTGCTGAATTCTGGTGTTTTTTTCTAGACACTCGAGTCAACATGTAATCATCTATTTGTTGTTTTGGACTTTCTTTGTGTCAGAGGTGAGAGTTGGACACCTTTAGTCAGCCATCTTGAACCAGAGCCATCTAAAATCAGAATTTATTTTGGAGAATTACTTCTCTCATTTCACATTTAAAATCTATTCTTTTAGCAAAAGTGATAATGGGTTTTGATCACCAATTTTAATTATATACAGTAAGAAAAGTTTTCATATTCAAGGGAAGATAATCTAACGGTAGCATCTGAACTTAGCCTGCTGAGAATTTACCAAGAGGAAGGATGGCCTTGACCAAATTCTAACCTCTTGTGTTTGTCCATCCATGGGAGATCCTAAACTAGATGACATTCCAGTTATGATTTGAAAGACATCTGACGATACCATCTTACAATTACACATTGGTTTTTCAGAAATCATATCTTTATGTTTTTTAAACAGCTATATTGAGGTATAAATGACAATGAACTGCACATACTTAAAATGTGGTAAGTTTGGACATATGTATACACCCATTCATTTTATTTTATTTTTGCATGTGTATATCCAAACATCCCAGCACCATTTGTTGGAAAAATTGTCTTGAATTACTTTTATACCTTTGTCCAAAAAATCACTTGTCTGAATATGCATGGGCCCATTTCTCGACTTTCTATTCTATTTCATTGTCCTATTTGTCTATCCTTGTGCCAACATACCTAACTGTCTTAATTACTGGAGCTTTATAGTCTTGAAATCAGCTAGGGTAAGTCTTCTAACTTTGTTCTTCTTTTTCAGTTGTTTTGGCTACTCTAGGTCTTTTGAATTTCCATGTGAATTTTAAAATCAGTTTGTCAGTTTCTACAAAACAGCCTGCTAAGTTTTTTATTGGGATTGCATTAAATCTATAGATCAATTTAGGGAGCATTGACATCTTAGCAATATTGCTTCTTCAATTCCTGAACAAAGTATAGCTTTTCTTTTATTTAGATTTTTCTTTGATTTCTCTCAACAATACTATGTCATTTTTAGCCAGAGAAATATTTCATATTTTTCATGCTATTATAAATGCTTTAAAAAAATCTGATGTTTAAATTGTATTAATTTATCTTTAACGATAGAATATTTGAGTATATGAGGATATGGCTGTCTATTTTGAGTGTAGAAATGTTTTAATGTTAGGAATCTGAAAAAGTTCCCATAGTTATAGTTCAGTTTCTTATTGACAAGGAGTAGAATAAGTGGTTTTGGTGGAAAGACTTCATCCAAACGGCCAAGCACTTCAGTTTTTATTTATGATTATACCTTTTTGACTACAAAGAAAACTTGCTTCTCTCTCTTTCTAATTAGGAAACTCATGAAAAAATATATATATATATTCCAGTTGGAATTTTGGAGCCAAGTTCTATTTTTCTAGTGAATGAAAACATTTCCAGCTTCCTGTCACAATCCTGGAGAATTCTTAACAAATATTTGTTTTGAAGAAATGAATCATTAGCATATGGGGCACAGAGGCTCTCTAGGAGGCTGCTTTCTGCAGTTGGAGGACTCATAATCTTTTATCAAAGTTCTGCCTGGCTTTTATGATTTCACTCAATTTAGTTGTACTCACTACTTTGTATTTCATAGAGAGACTTTAAAATGAGAGATACTTGAAGATGCTTAAATGTCAATGGGAAGGAGCTAGTAGAGATGGATTGGTTAAAGTCAAGAATAGGAAAAAGCAGGAATAGTGTAAGTTCGCTGAGAAACAGAAGAGAATGGAGCCCAGGGCACATGGAGGGGCTGATCTTACGCAGGAGGAGGGTGAATGCCTCTACCAATAAAGTTAGAGGAATAGAGGTTAAAGATGCACTGTAGGCTCTAAGTGTGTTGCCAAGACATTGTGAGAGTTCTGGTCTAATGGCATCTACTGTCTACTTTCTCCAAGAACGAGGGGTGGCATGGGAAGGTGGGAAAACAGAGAAGTTTAGTAGGAGAAGTCCAGTAGAGAAAGAATCATATTCTAGACTGTCTATTAGCAATAATGTATCTTTAGGCTACAAAATTATTCTGTTTTCTTTTCCCCACCACTATCTCACCCTAAACCTTTGCCAACATGTTGGCCAGAGCTACTGTCATCTGAAAATTGACTGCAGCTAGAGAATGGCTCATGTATATGGTTCCTGACAGAAGGTCTCACTTACTCCTGTTGGCTGCTGGTGGGAGCCTTCAGTTTCTTGCCAGGTGGGCCTCTGTATAAGACTGCTTGAATGTCCTCATAAGATGGAAACTGCTGTCCCCAGAGTGAGTGATTCAAGAGAGAACAAGGAAGAGGCCTCAATGCCTTTCATGACCTAGTCTCCAAAGTCATGACCCATTATTTTCATCATATTCTATTTGTCATTAAGTCCAGCCACCTATAAAGGAGAAAGGAATTAAGTGCCATGTCCTAAAGGGAAACATTCCAAAGAATCTGTGAATATATTTTAAAATCACCACAGTGCTAATATTATTTCCTTATGGTAGTGCAGAGAACAAAGCTTTGCAAAAGGGTCCCTTACTTTAAGTTCTCTAGAAACACCCATAACTTTCTACCCATCTTTTGGTGGGACACTGGCAAAGAAACTGGCCTTACAGAGGCTGTTTTGTGTCAGATATGACTTACTTTTCTAATTGCGCAAAAGGGTCCCTTACTTTAAGTTCTCTAGAAACACCCATAACTTTCTACCCATCTTTTGGCGGGACACTGGCAAAGAAACTGGCCTTACAGAGGCTGTTTTGTGTCAGATATGACTTACTTTTCTAATTGCGGAAGGGAAGTGATTCTCACTGTGCTCTTCCTTCCCATTCAAACAGGCTTTGGCTCAGCTAGTTGTTAAAATCGCCCAACAACGTGCAATCATAAATGTTGTACAGCTATAGGAAGAGAAAAACTTGAAGTGAGTGTTATTTTCTCCCTCTGTGGTACACACAGCAATGGAAATGCTGAGCGGAAATATCACAGTGCACGGATACACAGTCCCTGGACCTGTCCCACTGGAGGTCAGAACTCTATATCCCCATAATCAATGGGGATATGATCAATTGCTTTTTAATAAACAGACCTTCATTTTATAAAAATTTGGAGTATAACATTGGTCTAAGTGGCGAGCACTATCACTTCTCGGTCTTTTAGCAAAGATCAAGTTACGTAGTCACTGCTATTAGTACATTTAAACTAGCTATTTTCAAATTTGATTTGTAGGGATGCATAAGAGATAGATCCACAGAACTCTAGGAGCCTGTCAAAGTTATACAGCTTCCAAGAGCATCTCGTTTATAACCAGCAAGCAGTTTAAGCTGTGGAAGCATTGGGCTGACTCCAGGCCTGCTTTAGCTGACAATCTGAAGGCAAGGGGAGTGCAACACAAGATGAAATCAAACTCTGATCTTTCTTCAAATGCCTATTGTCCTGTTTTATCACAGACATTTGATATTGACATAGTGCAGACTACTGAATCTCAATAAAATCTATTCTTCACTTTCTTCTACCTCATCTGAAGATGGTTGACATTTTCTTTTATTTCAACACTGATGTTTTCCTTCTACATTGGAGATTTCAGCACTGATGTTGTAATTGCTTATCACACAGCTGGCCCTGTTATGATGTTCTTGTGAATGTCCCTTCATTTTCCTGATGGTCCTGTGATCCAATCTACAATCCATTTAAAAACAAAACATTTCATGTGCCATTTTATGCTGTAGCTCTTTTGGAGTTTCATTTCAGCTTCATTAATATTGATGCTGTCTGTCTCCTTGCTTATTTCAGAAGATTCTTTGAAATTAATCTTCAGAATTCACTGTGATTTGTTGCTGTTTTGTGCATCAGCCCCAGTACAGCTTGTCTCTTGTTAATTTTGTTTTTCTTTATTTTTATGCGTCTGCTATGACTGTTCTCCTACTTGTACTACTGATGTGTGTCAGGTCCTTTATGGAATCCCGGTTTCGTCTCTGCCTTTCACTGTGATTTTCCATCATTAGGGACCTCTTGAATAAAAATGTAGCCCTTGTTTCTGACAGAGTCCATGTTCCTTTTCTTTTCTTTCTGTGTGATTTTCCATCATTATGGTTCTTAAATTTCTTGAATAATGATGTATACTATGAACAAATGGACGGAGCAGTAATGGCTTCATCAGTGTTTTCTAAAATGTATCAGCAGCTTTGAGAGTACGCAGTGCCACAGCAGAATCTACTATGTATGTATAAGAATTTTTAAAATAGATTTTGTGGTCTGTTGTTGACAATGCTGCGGTACATTAATAATTCACATTCCTGCTTCCAGCATCTCCTTGTTAGAATGCCAGCTCCACAGCAGCCAGGCTGGAGAACAGCCTTGGGTCTGAATGCCTTTGAGAAACACAGGTACAATGCTATATCTATGTGTTTTTCTATAACATTTTCAAAGGTAGCCAAAATTTTCTTGACTAGGAATGGTAAGTTGGAAATTACACTGATTTCAAAAATGAGGTAGATGAAGCCAAACTTTCCTAATCTGAGATATTTTGTCTGTTGGGATGATGATTAATTTTTTACCACTTCTGAATCAAGTAACTCCACACTTCTAGTTACAAACAGGCAAGGGGGCATGATATGTGATAGAAGAACAGGATTCATATCTAACAAGGACAATTGACTAAAGCCAAGGCAGTAACTGCCGTGAAACCAGAGGGTAAAGCTGAAAATATTGGCTGTCCGATCATTTCTATAAAAAGCAAAGAAAGTAATGCTCCAATAAGACATATAAAATCTAGTGTTCACTACTGGTTAAAAACTATGCTTTCTTCATGTTCAACATACCAATTACCAATAGAAGAATTCAGAGTCAACTCAAGCAGTTTGCTCTTTGAAAATGCCCTATATAAACTATGAAAACCTGTAGACAGCTGGTATTTCAGAGAGCTTTACAAATCTATGATGCTCAAATGATTACAAAGCTAAACAAAAGAGAGTTAGCAGTTTCCCTTAGATGAGAGCCAGTGTAATTTGGACATGAATCTAGAAACCAGAAAATTCCAAGTCCTCAGTTTATTCTTAATACTGTATTTCATTAGAGTTATATTAGTTGTTTTATCAATACTTTTCATATTTTTGAATAGAAGCAAAAAATGTCTAAAAAATGAATAGACATGTAGATGCAAAAGAATGAAGTTGGACCCCTATTTTCTGATATACAAAAATTAATTCAAAGGGCTGACCATTTAGCTCAGTTGGGTAGAGTGTGGTACTAACACAAGGTCCAGGGTTCATCCCTGTACCAGCCAGCCACACACGCCACCTCTCCACAATTAGTTCAAAATGGATCAAAGACCCAAGTGTAAGAGTTAACACAAAAAAACTCTTAGAAGAAAACATAGGGATAAATCTTCATGACCTTGCATTAAGCGTAGAGTGTGGTACTAACACAAGGTCCAGGGTTCATCCCTGTACCAGCCAGCCACACACGCCGCCTCTCCACAATTAGTTCAAAATGGATCAAAGACCTAAGTGTAAGAGTTAACACAAAAAAACTCTTAGAAGAAAACATAGGGATAAATCTTCATGACCTTGCATTAAGCAATGGTTTCTTAGATATGGCACCTAAAGTACAAGCAACCAAAGAAAAAATGGATAAATTAGTCTTCATCAAAATTAAAAACTATCGTGCTTCAAAGGACATTATCAAGGGAGTGAAAATGCAACCCACAGAATAGGAGAAAGTATTTGCAAATCGTATATCTGATAAATGTCTAGTATCTAGAATTCATAAAGAAATCTTATAGCTCAGTAATAGAAAGGCAACCCATTTCAAAATGGGCAAAGGATTTCTTTTTATTTTTTCTTTTTATTTTTAGGGCAAAGGATTTCAATGGACAATTTTCCAAAGAAGATATGCAATGGCCAATAAGTAAGCACATAAGTGATGCTCCACATTATCAGTCATTAGGGATGTGCAAATCAAAATCACAATGAGATCCCACTTCACAACTACAAGGATGACTATAATAAAAAAGATGGACAATAACAAGTGCTGACAAGGATGTAGAGAAATTGGAACCTTCATACATTGATGGTGGGAATGTAAAATAATGCAGTCATCTTGGAAAACAGTCTGGCAGTTTCTTGAATAGTTAAATATAGCATTACCATATGACCCAGCAGTTCGACTCCTAGGTATATACCTAAGAGAACTGAAAACATATTTTTGCACAAAAAACTTGTACACAAATGTTCATATAGCAGCAGTATTCATAATAGCCATGAAGTGGAAACAACCTAAATGTCCATCAACTGACCAATGGATAAACAAATTATAGTATATATGTACAATGGAATATTATTTAGCCATAAAGAGGAATGAAGTATTAATTCATGTTAAAACATCCATGAAACTTGAAAACATTATGTTAAATGAAAGAAGCCAGGCACAAAAGACCACATATTATATGATTCCATTTATATGAAATATCCCAGAAAAGAAAATTCATGGAAACAAAAAGTAAATTAGTGGTTGTTAGGGGCTGAAGAAATGGGAATGTGGAGTTACTGCTAATGGGTACAAGGTTTCTTCTGCAAGCAATAAAAAATGTTCTGGAATTATATAGTGGTGATGATTGCACAACATTGTGAACATTCTAAAAACTCCTGAATTACAAACTTTAGAAAGGTAAAATTTATGATATTTTCTTTGAATGTTCATTTTGAATTCTTTTGAAGAAGAAAAAGACAAGGAGGAGGAAGAGGTGGCAATGACCTGAAAAGTGTCTTTGTCAAGCAGAGTATTATGAAGACTGAAGTATTCTATTAGTGTTAATAATATGGATTTTTAATTGAAGTATTGAATAAAAGTGATTGTTTAAACCTGGAAAATTTTAACAGAATTGGACACAAACTATAAATCAATATTTGAAGACTACGTGTACATTGTCACATGATGATAGCACTGTGGGGAAAAAAATTGCTGACATCTGGATTTTGGACATTACATCTTTGCCATTTTATCTGGATGTTTTGATATGTAGCCCTAAATCTCTTTTCCAACAGAATCCACTCTTTGGTTTGCCTTTGAACTTACTTTTCATGTACTACATATTCAATAAATATTTGTAGAGTAAGAAGTACAGACATGGTCATTGGCTCATTTACATAACATTCTCTAACCGTCACTTAGAGCAAGAAATCCTGGGAAAATAAATTGCCATTCTGGACCTAGAGTGTAATGATACTATGATAGCACTGATCATTGAAATATATTTCAGTTAAACTCAAAAAACAGTATGAAGACTGAAGTATTCTATTAGTGTTAATAATATGGATTTTTAATTGAAGTATTGAATAGAAGTGATTGTTTAAACCTGGAAAATTTTAACAGAATTGGACACAGACTATAAATCAATATTTGAAGACTACGTGTACATTGTCACATGATGATAGCACTGTGGGGAAAAAAATTGCTGACATCTGGATTTTGGACATTACATCTTTGCCATTTTATCTGGATGTTTTGATATGTAGCCCTAAATCTCTTTTCCAACAGAATCCACTCTTTGGTTTGCCTTTGAGCTTACTTTTCATGTACTACATATTCAATAAATATTTGTAGAGTAAGAAGTACAGACATGGTCTTTGGCTCATTTACATAACATTAATCTCTAACCATCACTTAGAGCAAGAAATCCTGGGAAAATAAATTGCCATTCTGAACCTAGAGTGTAATGATACTATGATAGCACTGATCATTGAAATATATTTCAGTTAAACTCAAAAAACAAGAAAACTCACTAAATTCTAATTAGATATGAACAAAGATGTTTACCCGAAGTAATCATATTAGCAACTCATTTTCTGAGAATTCTTAGATCTAAGTTTTGTCATAAATCAGACATAAGGAATCAGAAAGTGGCAAATGCTCCCAGTTTACAGTCCTCCTTTGAAGTCCCCAGGAATGCTTTCAATTCAATGTTACATTCCTTTCTTTCCGCTCCCAACAGACAAGGCTATCAAATTAGCAGAACAATTTCTGGTGAGCAGCTGAATTCCAGGGCTACCATCTGGGATTAACGCTCTTGGCACAAAGTGACAGATTCCTGATGGTACATCCAATGATCCTAGCAGTTAGCTCCCCCTAACACTTAGCTCATGACACCCTCCCTTACTCTGTTCCACCACCAAGTCTGAAAGCTTGAAAGTGGGTTCCATGCTGTACTGTTAACTTTACCACCCTTCTTTGTTCCCATTATGACTTATGGGTCACCTTTCTACCAACACAGATTTATCCCTTGAGGAAGCAATGTATGGGGACAGTCAGCACATTATAGTGATATACATGATGCTGGTCCTTTCATCTACCACAAAACAGCCCGCAGAAGGCCGGTAGCAGACAAATTACCATCCTGTGTGACACTTCAAAGGGGACAGAATAGTTGGGTGCAACTTCCAGAAATTCAGCTAAATTAATTCGTAGTAGTCACTAATCATCAAATGAATCTTCTGGAATCACATGCCTCCTGGATACAATCTTTGTGACAGCAGAAATAAAGAATGTGCAGGGAGCAATATATATTCATTATTATTTAAAAAAAAAAAAAAAAGCCTGCTGGGATAGGAAGGGCTGTGGAACAGCTGTTTTCTCCCAGTTATACACATAAAAGAATTGTATATGTAAAACACCTGTAGAGCATGGATTATCTAATATGTTTACTACAGGCCCACTGCCTAGTATATTGCTTATCTCATCATGAGCCCAAGCAAACATTTATAACAAATGAAAGCCTACCATTTGTAGATCTGGAATCTGACTGCCACTGAACACATTTGGTAGCTCTGAAAATCCTGTCTTTTTTTCTTTGATGTTGCCCATGAGTGAATAAATGGGAGAGTGAATTAATTCTCTCCAACCAATAGAATGAAGCCAAATTGGAAACAGGTTCAGGTTGGCGTATCCTGCTCTTCATAGGAATTTCCAGGGCACAAGAAAGGCCTTTTTTAACTATTTAATAGTATACGTAGTTTTATCTGGACCAAGCAAGACTACTCTTTCCCTGCAAGGGACTGAACCTAGGAACTAAAGCATCTAATGAAAAAGAATAGAGAGAAAGATGACAGCCTTCCCCAAGGAGGCAGGCCTGAGCTTATTTTATCCCTTCTGAGGCATGAGTGAGGAGATAGTACCAAAAAAAGAACAAAAGGACTGAGTGTTTGGAGCAGAAGGTCCATGTCACTGTATGAAAGCAAGGAAGAGAAGAAAATTCATGTCTTTAATCACAGTGACCCTGCCCACAGGTAGTTGTGGTCTAATAAGTTTCTTGGTGTCTGACAAGAATACCATTTCCTCCTCCCTGGAGAAAGGGGCAGATTTCCCTTTCCCTTTTTAGAGTTTACAGAACACAAATTCTTTGTCTAAAAAGACTAGCTTTCAGCCCCAGCTCTGCTTTGGCTGACACAGCCCCCTTTTCCATCCCTTGCTCCTGTCCAATCTGAGTTAGGTGCTAGGTGAAACTGCTCAGACTACTAGCCAGAGCAAGATCTGGCCAGGTACCAACATCAGAACTGACAGAATGGTCTATCTCTTCCAGAAACCAACTGCTGGTTCTCATCATCACAGGATTTGGGCCAAAGGCCCTAGCCAGAGCTTCCAGCCATGTTGTTTCTTGAGTTCTGCCTTTTCCTAAACCCTAGAGGAGGAAGGACAGAATTCCCTCTCTGGTTTCAAAATTCCATGGAGTTCTGCATTTAAATCTTAATCCATGTTGACTTGATTTTTGTGTTTGATGTCAGAAAAGGGCTCAATTTCATTCTTTTGATATGGATATCCAGGTTTCCTAATACTACTTATTGAAGAGACTGTCCTTTCCCCATGGTGTATCCTTGGCACTCTTGTAAAAGATTAATTGATTGTGTATGCATGAGACTTATTTCTGGACTCTCTGTTCTATTCCATTAGTCTGTATATCTATCTTTATGCCAATACCATGCTGTTTTGATTACTATAACTATGTAATATATTTTGAAATCAGGAAGTGTGATACTTTCAGCTTTGTTTTTCTTGCCCAAGATTGCTTTGACTATTCTTTTATAGTTCCATATGAATTTGGGATTTTATTTTCTATTTTTATTAAAAAAAAAAATGCCATTAGGATTTTGATAGGGATTTTGATGAATCTGTAGATTGCTTTAGTTTGCATGAACATTATAATAATAGTCATTCTTCCATTCCATGAACACAAGATGTCATCCCATTTATTTGTGTTTTCTTTAATTTCTTTCATTAATTTTTAAAAAATTTTATTTTTTGGTGGCTGGCTCATAACAGGGATCAAACCCTGAACCTTGGTGTTAATACCATGCTCTAACCAACTGAGCTAACTGGCCAGTCCTCATTAATGTTTTATAGCTTCCAGTTTACAAGTATTTAATTTCCTTAGTTAAGTTTATTTCTAAGTATTTTATTCTTTTGAGGCTATTGCACATGGGATTGTTCTCTTAATTTCCTTTTTGAATAGTTCATTGTTAGTGTATAGAAATACAACTAATTTTTGTATGTTGATTTTGTATTTTACACCTTTACTCAATTCCTTTATTAGTTCTAACAGATTTGGGGGGAGTCTTGAGGGTTTTCTCTATATAAGATCATGTCATCTGCGAATAGAGATCATTTTACTTCTTCCTTTCAGATTTGGGTGCTGTTCGTTTATTTTTTTTTTTTTACCTAACTTCTCTGGCTAGGACTTCCAGTACTATTTGAATAGATGTGGTGAGAGTGGGCATCTGAAACCATAAAACTTCTAGAAGAAAACATAAGGAAAAAGCTTGTTGACATTCACCTTGGATATGACACCAAAAGCACAGGCAACAAAAGTAAACATAGACAAATAGAATTACATTAAACTAAAAAGCATCTGAATAGCAAAGGAAACAATCAACAAAATGCAAAGGCAACACACAGAAAGGGAAAAAATGTTTGCATAGTATATATTTGATAAGAGGTTAATACCCAAAATATGAAAGGAATTCCTATAACTCAACCCCCCCCCAAAAAAACTCTTCAATTTAAAAATGAGTGCTCACTCTGCTCCACCATTTTCAGTGTCATACTCTGCCAGCACTGTTGCCACAACCAAGGCTCTCACCGGACGTGAACCCTTGACTTTGGATTTCCCAGACTCAGAAATTGAACCGGCTCTGTGCAGGGGAGCCCACCGGAAGCGGCCAGCAGCAGCACCACACACAGAAACTGGGCGGCTCCATGTGGCTCCCTCACCCTGCTGCCTTGGACCCAGGTGGGGGGTGGGGGAGCTACAGGCCCTGCCCCAGTGCCCTGAAATGGCATCACGCAGGTGAGCCCCTCAGTGCCAGCCAGTGGAACCATGGCTCCACATAGCTCCCTCATGCCACTGCCTTGAACCCAGGCAAGGAGGGTGCTCCAGGCCCCGCTCCTGTGCCCTGAACCGGCTCCATGCACGTGAGCCCACTGGGGGCAGCTGGCGGCAACACCAGCCAGTGGAACCATGTGGCTCTATACAGCCCCTCATCCCGCCTCAGTACCAGGGGGGAGCACCAGCCTATGGTGCCAACCCACTGAGTTTGGCCCAGCAGAACTCCATGCACTAGGGGCTAATTCTATGACCACAGAGTCTAGAATGGGAACCAAGGTGGTTTAACATGACCACCACCACACCTACTGTCAAGCAAAGACAATTCGCCCACCACATTAGCAACCAAGGCCACTCCACAGCCAACTTCAGTGTAATAGAAGAAGCAAACCCCCTACCAAATGACCAAGCATCAGCAAAAAAACACTAGAAGCACAAACAATCAAGAAGAAACGACACCAGTGAAAGGATATGGTAATGCCCCAAAGTCAGACTCCATGAACCAGGGAATCCTTGAAATGTCTGAAAAAGAATTTCAAGCAATGATCTTAAGAAAACTTGAAGAAATAAAGGAAGACTCAACTAGAAAACACAATGAAATAAGAAAAAACATCCAGAATATGAAGGAGGAAATCTACAAAGAGATTAATACCTTAAAAAAGGATGTAGCAGAACTTCTAGAAGTGAAAGACTCACTCAATGAAATAAAAAACATGACTGAGAGCTTGAGCAGCAGGGTAGAGCAAGCAGAAGAAAGAATTTCAGAGCTTGAAGATGGTCTTTTTGAAATAAGTCAGGCAGACAAAAAAAAAAGGAAAAAAGAATTTAAAGTAATGAGGGAAACCTATGAGAGATAGCAGACAACCTCAAGCATTCTAACATCCAAACTGTGGGTATTCCTGAAGGGCAGGAGAAAGGAAAAGGTATTGAAAACCTACTCAAGGAAATAGTAACAGAAAACTTCCCAGGTGTAGAGCAAGATACAAACCTTCAGATCCAGGAAGCTCAAAGTTCCCCAAACAGATTCAACCCAAAAAGATCCTCCCCAAGACATATTATAGTCAAATTTGCAAAGCTCAAAGACAAAGAGAGAATTCTATAAACAGCAAGAGAAAAGCATCAGGTCACTTATAGGGGAACCCCCATCAAACTAACATCAGACTTCTCAACCAAAACCCTACAGGCCAGAAGAAAATGGAATGATATATTCAAAATACTAAAAGAAAAAAACTGCCTGCCAAGAATTCTTTACCCAGCAAGGCTCTCCTTCAGAAATGAGGGAGAAATAGTGTATTTCCAAGATAAACAAAAGTTATGGGAGTTTACCACCACACGATCAGCCCTGCAAGAAATTCTCATGGGAGGAGATTCTAAGATGGCGACGGGTCTGGAGCGGCCGTGCCAGGAGACAGCGC
>NW_007726428.1:0-486 GCF_000696425.1 Galeopterus variegatus | reverse complement strand
ACCAGAGTACTATTTGCATTTCCAAGAGCAACAAAAAAACGAATAAATCTTTCAACAACGAGCCTACAAAAACAAACAAGCAACAACAGGTTCGAGGTTTTAGGGCCGACACAAAAGAAGACTCCTGAGAGCACCCAAGCCCTGCTGCGGGTATGAGCGAGCAGCCCGAGACAACTAAGGCCAAGTAAATCAGCTGAGACGACACAGAAACGGAGTGAAACGCGCCGGACCGGCCCAACTCTGCAAGCTCTGTGAGTCACCCCCAGCCCAGCCCCACTTGCGGGGCGAAGCCCGACTGCTCCCCGCCCGCCTGGCTCCCGCCTACCACACCAGGCTAGGCGCCCACAACAGAGCTGCCTCCATTTTCTTGGGTGGGGGCGGAGACGGCCGGCTTAGTGCAGGCAGCCCATCCATCTCTGCTTGGTGCGGCTCCGCACTGAGACGTGCCATTTGCTTACCTCGACACAGGGCACCCCGGGGCCTGTG
>NW_007726427.1:725047-735016 GCF_000696425.1 Galeopterus variegatus | reverse complement strand
GTTCTGTCACAACACTTGCTGAATCTTAGGTAAATAAATAAATTAAGAAATTAATGTATCAGCTTACTTATTTTAAGTTATGCAAGTAATATGTAAATGCATTCTTATCATAAAAAGAGCCAATCCAGAAAGCCAGAAAAACACATGATAAAGAGAAAAATCCCACCTTTATCCAACCCAACCATACTTCTTTCCATGGAATTAATTACTGCTGTATCAGTATGATGAGTAAGTATTCTTTTGCACCTATTTCGAAGCATGGACAGATATGTCACACTCAACTATGTATATGTATCTCTTTCTATATACACACATATTCATATGTATTTATCCATAAACATGGGAATTTACAGTTTGCTTTTCTACATGGACTTTGCTTTTTCTAGAAATGGGAAGATCTTGTCAGCTTTGGTTTTGTGATTTGCTCTTTTTTCCTTTACAGTAGTGAGTGTGTCCTGGAAATCCTTCTATGCCAGCACCAGTAGGTCTCCCACTTTCTCTATCCTGACTCCAGAGTATTTCTTATATTGAATGTGCCACAGCTAGCCTAGTCTTTTCCCTGTTTATGAATGTTGAGATTGTTTGACCTGAATTGATAATCTCATTATTGAATGAGAAAAGTACAGCTTTGATAGAGGATCAGTGACTTACACACTCATGCACTTAGTAAGGTGAGGAACTTCCCAGCCAGATGTCAGGATTCTTCCACCCTGCCTATTTCCCAAAACTGCCTTATGGCTGAGGAAGGCCACGAAAAGTACAGCTTTGATAGAGGATCAGTGACTTACACACTCATGCACTTAGTAAGGTGAGGCACTTCCAAGCCAGATGTCAGGATTCTTCCACCCTGCCTATTTCCCAAAACTGCCTTATGGCTGAGGAAGGCCATGCCTGAAGTTGCTCTGTGGGACTCCATAAGGAACCCGAAGTCAGCTTAAACTATTCCTCTGGCAATACTAATTAGTGTCAAGATCACACAGCAAAAGACTTGTAATCAAACAGCTGCTGTAGACATAGCCATAGTTTTATCCAAAAAAACTACCTCCAAAGTTTTTCTTCCTGAAATGATGTATTACAAGCATCCATGATTTCTTAGAAGGAAGTGCTTTTGACTTTTTTAGGGAGTCTGTTTCCTAGGTGAAAGGGGGACTACAAAGCTGAATCCTTTGGGCTTTACACTGTTCTGAAGATCACAGTGGGAATTATCATGCCACATTAGGGCAGTTCTAGAGAAGCATCAAAGTCTACTTTTCTCCTTGTCTTGCAGGTGGGTGTAGATTCGCAACAGTGCTCATATCTGAAAGGGTAACACACTAACACATGTAAAAGGCAATGTGATCATGTAATGATGCATTAAAGTCTCCAGAAGATCAAATAGAAGTTCAGTATATCTGTACTTTCTGGGGATTGGCAGGAAAGAACCACCTGCTGGAGTATATTTTGTGACAGTTCTCATGGCATATCTACCAAGAATGAATGCAAAAGGAACATTGCATTGTGCAGAAATGCTGTCTGATTTTCTTTAGGTATAGAGTATGACATGAACAGCCAAAGCATAGCTTGTCAGCTGTTGCAGATACTAATCAAGGTCAAGAGAAGGTGAGTGTCAGAAGGCAGTAGAAGATTTTTCCTTTGACCTTAGTTGGTGCATAGAAACCAGAAGGAGGAAATTTTGTTGCAGGAAAATAAAAACGTCATTTTCCCTTTTGTTTCTTTCAAAGGCAAACATTATTTACACAGAGTAAAATGTTAATTTTCTCAGAAATCAGAGCCACTGGGAGACTGTTAAGTAAAATTCATGTGTGTATGATTAATATCGAATACCCTCTTGCTCTAGCAGAACTTATTTTTTCAGAAAACATATGGAACTCATTTACGCCTGTATTACATGTATCTGTGTGTTCATATAGATGTTTGGCTCTGTGTTCAGTGAAATATAATTTCTTTTACAACAGATTCGGAAGAGAAATGCTGCTTAGAGCAGAACGTTACAAATAGCAAAGGAAATGAAAGCGTGTGTGAGTGAATTGAGAATCATGAAAGCGACCTGTGTATCAGGGAAGCAATTTCCATATCGGACAGAAAACTCTTAATAAAAACTGGAAGGCAAGGGGCCCATTTTAGAAATGGGATTTTGCTGTTGATTATATGATGGTCTCTGGGTTTGGGCTGCCAATTTGAAGTTCTGTGGATGAATGTTTGCTTTCGTATCAGCATCTAATAGGGGAGATTTATGTGTGTTTAGGAGCTACTGGCTTTGTTAATTCATTGGCTTGCAGATGTAATCAAAGAGGTTAAGTTTGGTTTGGGGAGGCACAAATACCAGTTCCTCTTGGGCTCCCAGCAGAAAAAACAAAACAAAACAAAACGAAGAATCTTTCACAGATGTTAAAATGGGTAATTTTAGGAAGCTACATGAAAAATACCAGCATTTTCAGAAATTTAAGCATTTTTTACAATAACTGCCTTGATTTCAAAGATAAATAAAATTAGTTCCACTCTTAGGGAATTCTCTAATTATGGAAAGTGTGCAATTATGTAATTCAGGCAATGAAACCTTCTTATTAACTCAATAAAA
Source organism: Galeopterus variegatus (assembly GCF_000696425.1). Classification (NCBI taxonomy): domain Eukaryota; kingdom Metazoa; phylum Chordata; class Mammalia; order Dermoptera; family Cynocephalidae; genus Galeopterus; species Galeopterus variegatus. Next base: position 732,438 of record NW_007726427.1, on the reverse strand, counting down.
ACATACTGCTATTGGAATAATTAAGTGACCACTGGTAATTAACTATCCTGGTAGTTCAGATAGTTACGGCTGCACTGAGGCCTGGGCCTTGGCTGATGGCACTGGGCAGATGGGAAACTGGGGCAGTGAGAACAAGGGAGGGAAAGTGATAGCAATCCTCCTCCTCCCCTTCCTCCTCCTCCCCTTCCTCGTCTCTCCCTCCTCCCCTTCCCCCTCCTCTTCTCCTGACATCCACGCTGCTAAAATCTTCACCCACCCTTGGTTCTCACTTTTCTGGTCACTCCTCTTCAATCTCTCTTGCTCGTTCCTTTGCAGGTTTCTGATATCTAAAAACTTGAGAGTCCCATGGATCACTCTGGACCCTTTTCTATCTGCACTCACTTCCTAGGTGATGTCATCCTGTCACATGTCTTTCATTCTATCTGTCTGCTGATGGCTTCCAAATAGATCTTCTGGCTTGGACATCTTGCCTGAATGACAGACCTGAATATCCAAGTGCCTATTTGGTAAATCCAGTTGGTCCAACAGGCATCTTAAACTTGACATTTCTAAACCTGAGCTTCTGATAATCTCCTGTAATCAGCTCTAGTAGCAAGTTCCTCCTTTTGGTTAATGCAATCTCATTCTTTTAAAATCTTGACACTATCTTTGACAGCTCTTTTTCTCTCATAACTTTTATCCAGACCACCAATACTTCCTGATGGCTCCCGACTTTCAACTGCCACCCTCTTGGTCCAAGCCACCATCATCTTTTGCCTTTCACCAGCCCTCTTGATTTTTCCCGTGCCCCTCTTCCACCTATGCTCAACCAGGAGCCAGCATAATCTTGTTGAAACCTACACCATGTGGTTTTCCATCTCATCCAGAGTATAATCCAAAGTCCTCACTGGACCATAAAGCCCTGCATGATCTTGTTCCATGTTACCTCCCAAATCTCATCTCCTACCACTCTCCTCTTTGCCTTCTTTCTACTCCAGCCACAGCAGCCTCCTTGGGTTTCTAGAACATACTAGGCACACTCTTGCTTGAGGGAATTTGCTTTACTTTCCCCTCTTCCCATAATGCTCTGCCCTAGATAACCACATGTTTCATTCTCACTTCCTTGAGGTCTTCTGGTCCCTTATCTAAAATTCTACCTCTCCTCTAACATCACTTATCAGCTGTCTGGGTTTGAATCTTTTTCACTCTACATAGTAGCTATATGATTCTGGGCAAGAAACTAAGATGCTTTAATTTATCCATTTCTTAAATGGTGATGACATAACAGCATGAGGTTGGACCATGGGATTTCCATGTCTGTATGTCAAAATGATGGAATATTGGTAGATTTCTTATGGTTCAATCTAATACTACCTACCTCATGGGGATGTGATAAGGACCAGATGAGATAACGCATTGTGCAGGGCCTGGCACATCGTAATCCTTAAAAATCATGTTATTGATATTGCCAAACAAAGCATCCCCTGGGTCACACAAGGCGCTTCAAAACCTGGCCCTGTCTCCTGTCTATTGTCCTGATGCTTGGTGCTTCATGCTACACATACCACACTCCGATGATGACAAACTTACTAGAGTTTTCTAAACCCCTCTGGCTCTTTCATGTCTTTTGCCTTTGGTTTTCCCAGTCCCTTTTTCTGGAACCCTCCCCTCTCTGGTCCTTAGGATGTAGCAATGATCCCCCTTCTCTACTTCCTCCTCTGTGCAGGTGTATCCATTCTTCCCTAGTCTGTCTCACCTTCCTCAGCACTGTTCCTGAATTTTGAACAAGCGTATTGCATGCATCACAATGATCGACTCATGTGTCTGCCTCCTTTACCTGACCCTGACTTCCTCCCGTGCAAAGGTGGCATTTTATTCATTTGTATTTTCAACATCTTGCACAGTCTGACATCTAATGGCTCCCGATAAAAATGTAGTGAATGAATGAGTAAATGAATGAATGGATGGACAAACCGAGAACATGGAGACCCTGTTTTAAGATAGCTGTTATATACCAGTGGGCAAGGGTAAGGTAAAGATTAAGAAAACATGCAAACCACTGCAGTGTGATGAAACAAACACACTTCAGAATAAATACAACAGGGCAGAGAGAGAGAGAGCAGCACTGGAAAGCAGAGATATTGACACGAATCTGACCAAAGAGGATGGCTGCTTGCCTTTTGGCTTCTTTATGGTTCCTGATGGTGTGGCTGGCTTTTGTTCCATGGAAGACTGTAGGAAGCAATTTCCCACCAGAGGGTGAGCTAGTAGCCTGTGAGGCTGCACTCTGATTGGGAGTGATGTGCTGCAGAAGCCCTAGGATGACAATCGGGTTCAACAGCTGTCTTTTTAGAGGCCCCAGGCTACACTGGTTTAGGAACAGAATCTCAAATGATTTTTAATTCAAATGAAATAGTGTAGGAAATGCCCCTGCACAATGGAACATGCTCGGCCGGCATCAGTGCCTTCAGACCTCCAGACACACCCGGGTTATCAGCCAAATAGAGGCTGGTGATAGGGCTAAGCGTGAACCTGAGAAGCCCCTGCTGGGGCTTGTTGAAATGACACAGCTTGGGTCCTTTCTGTACAGACCATTGACCTTCTGTCTGGATATGAGAAGTGCTGGTTTGGAAAGAACCAGCTTGTATGATAGCTGTGTTTTCCTCCATTCCCTGGGAATGACGTGAAATGATGATTATATGAAAGGTAAAGTTAAACGGTGCTAGTATCCTGTTCAGTTAGACTCTTTACCCTGCTAAGACATTTCATGGCCAGAGCACATAGGGTTTAGATCATAATGAGGCTATCCTACATGGCTATGTTTCTTCCAGTGCCTAGTACAGTGCCTTGCAAGTGGAAAGAGTTCAGTAGATTATGTTACTAAGGCTGGATCTTTACAACTACAGGGAAACTGGCCAAGGAGTGAAAAATTCATCTGGTCCAGTTTGCTGGGATTCATCTTGGTTAACAAGAGTAAAAGAGCAGGATCTCTGGTAATTTTGTTTCATAGCTAGGCTATGGAAGATGGGACCACCCAAGATTTTCCAGTCTGGTCTGATTTCATGGCCCTTAAAATAAGTGTTGTCATTAGCAAGGGTTTGTAGCATACTGGTGGTTAAGGGAAATGGCTAAGTGCATGGATTTTTGGAGCCAGAATCTCTTATAAATCTTGTCTCTGATACATGGTAACCAAATAATACAGAATTCTTCTGTGCCACAGTTCCTCATTTGCAAGATGGGAATAATAGTTGCACCTATGTCTTTAGATTAAATAGATAAGGTATGTAAAAATGTCTGGCACAGTACTTAGCAATGAATTAATGTGAACTAATAGCACTAGACTTGATTTCTATAGAACAGAGAATATGGACTGGTAGTGTGAAACAAACTTCCCCTTTGTGTAGGCACCTGTGAAGCCTTAAATGAGTCAAACCGTAAGAAGAAAATCCTAGTCTGGCTCTCTAAGGACGGAGGCTCCCAATGGTAGTCCATGGTTCATGGAAGTCAATGGTCTTTTGTCTGAGACTCACTTCTGGGATAATATATGTTGGGCAATGATAAGAGGGCAGAAAGGGTGGCCTTTTCCTTTCCCAGAGACACTGCCAGGTTTCATGGAGATTTGCTTGTCTTTGAGTACTCATAACAAGGATTTCCTTGTATTTATAAGACTTTACAGTTTTCAAAGAAACCTAGTGCTAAGCTTCCCAAGGTAAGTTTTGGCTCCCCATTGCCCAGGGAGGAAGGCACCCATCAGAGAAGAGAAGGCTGTTAGTGCTGTAGAAGTCTGGGAGACACCAAGGGGGGAATGCCCTTGGGGTTTAAGTCTGGAGTCCATCCATGCTATGGAATCCCTAAGCCCTGATTACCTCTGGGGTTGTCCGCAAAAGGTCCACCATGCAACATGCCTGCAGCTAAGACCATTTCCCAGGGGGAAAACAAGAATCTACAAGGAGAAAAATGTCTTCGATATCATTAGTGATGTTCAACCCTTGACTTCTGAAATAAAACATTCCAGGGACTTCAGTATGATGTATCTAAATCCTATTACCTTTTGGATCTGTTTTCCTATTGTGGCCCCCGGGTATAAGGAACACAGGGGAGGAGAGATGGGAAAAGAGGAGCTTAGCCAGGCCCACCCAATCACTGTCCAATAGGGGCTAAAGTGAAAAGAAGGAGGACTTAAAGTGAGGGGGGAGCTGAGCTTGCACATATTACAGGAGCTGCAGGTAATGGATACTTGTCAATAGCTCAGATGTTAGCAGTAGCTGGGAAAGGTCTCAACACTAACTCTCAATCCCCATGAAAAAGCATCGAGAGTATCAATAGGCTCATAAGATATTATTTATTAGAGTGACCTTTGTTGCTAAGTAACAACATGATTTTCAGACTGTGTTAAAAAATTATAATTGGCATGCGCTTAAAATAATGTGCACCAGCATTGGAGACATTAAGCCTCATGGCGGGGATGTAAATTAGCCAGAAAGGTTTACAGGGGGGTCAGTGCAATTGTCAGATAATGCCGAACTGAAGCAAATTAATTTTTAATAATTTGTAGAAGGTAGGCAGCAGAGAAGCACCAAGATCCTGGAAGCTGTAGGAACCGAAAGCTTGGGTGTCAAGCTGGAAATATGGGGCCTCACCCATGCCAAAAAGCATTAAAACTGTAGCTGAAATCCAAGGAATGAGATTTTTTAAGTTCAGACTTAATCTCATTACAAGTCCTGTATTCTGGACTTTGCTGGGCAGAAACTTAAGTAATGACAGAGGGATGGAGAGGATCTCCTACCCCCAGGATGCCTGCCAAAATGCTGTCCCTGACTTTTAACACATTCAAGTGTCAGCAACAGGTTAAGTGTTGAACCGATCATTAAGCTAGGTCCAATTCCTTCTCAGCAGGCTGAAAATCTAAATAAGCTAGGTAGGTAGAACACCAGGTAAATTAAGATACATCTTATCCTTTCACCCCATTGTGAGATGGAATCTTAATGTACATCAGCCCTTGTGCAGAAGGAGAGAAAAAACTCCGGCTATGGAGTTGGAGTGGAAGGGTGAGCGTGGAAGCTGGAGAGAGAGCTGCTTTGAGAGGGACTTGATGCCATTTTCCAGGATGTAGACACATTAAGGGTATTCTGGACTTTGCTGGGCAGAAACTTAAGTAATGACAGAGGGATGGAGAGGATCTCCTACCACCAGGATGCCTGCCAAAATGCTGTCCCTGACTTTTAACACATTCAAGTGTCAGCCACAGGTTAAGTGTTGAACCGATCATTAAGCTAGGTCCAATTCCTTCTCAGCAGGCTGAAAATCTAAATAAGCTAGGTAGGTAGAACACCAGGTAAATTAAGATACATCTTATCCTTTCACCCCACTGTGAGATGGAATCTTAATGTACATCAGCCCTTGTGCAGAAGGAGAGAAAAAACTCGGGCTATGGAGTTGGAGTGGAAGGGTGAGTGTGGAAGCTGGAGAGAGAGCTGCTTTAAGAGGGCCTTGCTGCCATTTTCCAGGATGTAGACACATTAAGGGCGGGAAACATGCCTACTATTTAATTCTTGTGAAGTCCTGAGACTATGAGACAAAACTGAGAATTGTGTGGCTGGGGGCTCTTTGAGAAATTTTAAGGTCTTCTTTTGCACCAGGCTATGCATGGCAACTGAAGACTGACCTCCTCGTGGGGCTATTCTGTAATGGTGCAGGAAGCAGAATAAGGGAATTGAGTGGAAGCTAATTTAAGTCCATTACTGTGCCATTCTGGAAACCTCTGCTCCTTCTGCCACCCACCCAGGCATGAGCTCTGGGATCAAGGTCTTGTAGGAGGAGCTGATTTTCTGTTTGTGGCAGAAACTGTGAATGTTCATCAATATCTGTGTCCTCCTCTCTTTCTTGGGCATGTAGGCAGACACTGCACTTTCCAGCATTGAGGAGTGGCATCCAATTCACACTGGGGAAGGAGCTACACAGTAGAATGATGTCCTCATGGTAGGATTTTGAGCCGTCTGACAGAGCAGTGGGAAACATTTTACTAAGTACTAATAAGTTCTGATGATTTATTATTTTGTGGCTTTCTCAAATCATGGCCTATCTCCCCATCTAATTAATAAGCTCCGAGAGATTGGGTTTTGTGGTCAGACAAATCTGCATTTACATCCCAGTCTGCCACTTACTCAGCTTTTAGATCTAGGTGTCTTCCTGTATAAGACAGGGGTACTAATGGACGTGTCCCAGAAGGTTGTGAGGATAACATGGGATGAGTACAAAAGCATGTTGCTCCATGCCTGGCATGGAGTCAGGGCTCAATAAATCTTTTCCTGTATAACACCAAGATCAGCAAACTCCTCATTCTGAGATTTTTATGAATGGAACACCAGACCAGAACCTGTTCTTTTGTTTTCTTCAGAATTTCCAGATCTTCGTTGTGAGCTCAGGATGTGCAAGAAGTGCTTGGGAAATGGCGATGGGAGTACAGCGATTTAGAGTCCTGATGGTGAATGAGAGACTGTCTCACCAGAGCAGCACTCCTGGAAGTGCAGCCGCCCCTGTCAAGGAGATGGCTCTTCTCCTCGGAACAAGCATTGACTTTGGAATCAGATAAGGTGGTTAAAATCCTAGCTCTGTCACTTACTGTGTGCTTTCTAGCATTGATCCTTTCTTTTGAAAATAGTCCGTTATAAAATCTCTTAAAATTATTCTATTTTGAGTTTGCTATTAATTCCTGCTAGAACCCTGACTGAGTTTATATGTTGTAAACTTGGTTGTATGTTTAGCAGTCTTTACATACATGTCTGATCATTCCTCTTCAATACATTTCTACAAGGTAGTTTAAAATTTCTGATCCTTAGTTTCCTCACCTGTAAGGTGTGATTAGTAATCACACCTAATTCATAGGCTTGCTGGGAGGATAAGTGTGATAATGTATGAAAATTCTTTGTAACCTATAAATTGCTTTACACATGCAAGACACAGGTTATTATCACCATCTGCTTAACCCTGAGGGAGCCCTGAAGGGCTTTGGTCTGGTTCCAGGATGAGGTTTTGCAGTATCAACTTTCAAAATGTTTTGAAACCCCCAAAGTAGCTGTGGCTAATGGGATCCTTTGCCCCGCTACCATAAACTTCACATTTTTGATTTCTCTACTGTAAAAAGTGGTGACCTTAGGAAACTCTGTGTTGTCCACACACCTGGTAAGCTATTTTTTCTGCATAGAATTTATCATGGTGATGTGGGCTATGGATTCCCATGGTACTTTATGCCAATATGTGGTTTGAAGTACAGCTGAACCAGGAGAATTCACTCCAAACCAAAGTGAGCAGTCTCTTTTGAGCTCCTGGGCTGATCTAGTCCACTGCATTCGGCATGGATCTGTTTTTAAAAAATCCATTCAAGCACGTAAGGTAAAAATTGCCTTATTGGC
>NW_007726427.1:720006-724794 GCF_000696425.1 Galeopterus variegatus | reverse complement strand
GTATGTTTAGCAGTCTTTACATACATGTCTGATCATTCCTCTTCAATACATTTCTACAAGGCAGTTTAAAATTTCTGATCCTTAGTTTCCTCACCTGTAAGGTGTGATTAGTAATCACACCTAATTCATAGGCTTGCTGGGAGGATAAGTGTGATAATGTATGAAAATTCTTTGTAACCTATAAATTGCTTTACACATGCAAGACACAGGTTATTATCACCATCTGCTTAACCCTGAGGGAGCCCCGAAGGGCTTTGGTCTGGTTCCAGGATGAGGTTTTGTAGTATCAACTTTCAAAATGTTTTGAAAACCCCAAAGTAGCTGTGGCTAATGGGATCCTTTGCCCCGCTACCATAAACTTCACATTTTTGACTTCTCTACTGTAAAAAGTGGTGACCTTAGGAAACTCTGTGTTGTCCACACACCTGGTAAGCCATTTTTTCTGCATAGAATTTATCATGGTGATGTGGGCTATGGATTCCCATGGTACTTTATGCCAATATGTGGTTTGAAGTACAGCTGACCCAGGAGAATTCACTCCAAACCAAAGTGAGCAGTCTCTTTTGAGCTCCTGGGCTGATCTAGTCCATTGCATTTGGCATGGATCTGTTTTTAAAAAATCCATTCAAGCACGTAAGGTAAAAATTGCCTTATTGGCTTTTTGTCTGAAATTTTGGCAGAGCATAGACAGATTTCAGCATTTATTGCCCTTTGAGTGATTTCCAGCTTCGTTCCAGGAAAAATACAATTAATCTTGTAGCAGCCACCATATCAATCTGTATGAGGGGCAAGTTGTTGCAGATATCACACGGGGTCTCCAACCCCTTGGCTGTGCTCATCTTTTTGGCTGAGGGTGAGTGTAATGCACACCAGAAGAAGCCTCTTGCCTCCATTTGTGTAATTGTCTGCAAAGCCCCAGGCTTTGCATGGGGTGGGAGTGGGGCTTTGCACATCCAGCTGTGCTCCATCAGCCCCAGGAACACATCTGGAAAAGTAGATGTGAGAGGCCCCCAGGAGTGGATGGGGAGGGGGGTGCAGTAAGTGTCACGAGGGAGTGGGAGCAAGGTCTGGTTGACTTGCATTCATCCTGGACACCGCGCTCTTTGACTCTGTGGCTGGGGAAAGGGAGGAGGGCTGTACTCCTCATGTTTGGAGATAGTGCCACTGGCTCCCTTCTTTGCGTAAACTTTGTTTTCATAGTGGCATGCTACAGCATGAAGTTTTATCAGGTCCAGGCCAGCCGAGGGCCTGAGGACCACTGAACGTATTTCTTTTCTCTCCAAAAGCTTTGCAGAGCCTGGAATCAGCCTGACTTTGAATCTGGCCTCGGCTGGCTTAATTTCTCCACCTTGATTATCACCCATGCTGATGCTGGGGCACAGAGAGTGTTCTAGCCATGGCACTGTCACTGAACCAACCTGTGGTCTTCAACAAGTTGCTTAACATCTCTGGGTCAGGACTTCATTGTCAGTGTAAGAAGTTGGATTTGATCATAATTTCTCAGACTTCTTACTTCCCCCTCTGATTTCTCCCACCAATGGCCCTGCTCTCCTGACAAACTGAATACACTCTGATTTTTTTTGTTTCCCCCCAAAACCTCATCCCCTTTTAATTTCATCCATCACAACTGTCTATTTTCCCCATCTCCATTGTCTTGCCATGGCCAGTGGAATTTTCTCCTGGACTCCACATTGCCCACCTTGCTCCCACCCTTAGTGCTTCTTCATGCTCATGTGATAAAGTCCGACATGTCAACTGGACAACACTCAGCACTGATCGTCCTCTTTGGTGTCACCTCACACCACTTGCTGTCCCTTCATTCTCTGGGATGGCCTCCCTGACCTTATTCGTTCAGTAGGAACTCTATATAAACTGTTTCCTCTGCCTGATTATCTTTCCCAGTTAACTAACTGTGCAGTTTGTCCTCCTCTTTATATCTCATGCATCAGTTTTCCAGAGGGGATAGAATCCTCTGTTATGGGTGCTCCAGCCCAGCTCCCTTCCCTCACAGCATCACCTTAAGGGGTCATCGTGCTGGATCTGCCCTCCCAAACCAACAGCCACACCAGGCCAGTGTGGCAGCCTTCGGCATTTAGCACAGGGCCTGGCACCTGGTAGGTACACCATAGATACACATTAAAGGGAGAAAGGGAAGGAAGGAGGGACGGAGGGAGTCAAGAAGGAAGGGAAACCCAATAGCTCAGTTATCCTGGATAAATATCCAGTTTTCACTCAAATGTTTTAAATAGTGGGCATGGTGTGAAGTGGCCCATCTCTAGGGTACTCGTACTCAGGTTGGAACCATGGTGCAGGCAGAGGGGACGGATGTGTGTGTCCCTGCTTCCATTGGCAACTTCATTTTTATCCCTGCCGTGCGTGCCGGTGACAGTGTGTGATCTGTCCCTCAGATGGATGGGCACTGGTAGGGGTCAGGCAGAGCAATATACAGAGTGGAACTTGACACAGGGATCATTAGTTCTGGTGGCAGACATTAACGAAGATGATAACAGATAACAGATTTTCATTTTTCTCCTGCTGCAAAAGACCTTAGAAAGAATCCTGCCTGGTATTTCCCCAATCTCTTTGTATTCCTGGGGAGTTTGCTGAAATACAGATTCCCGGGGCCAAAGCACAAAATCTGATTCAATAGGTCTGTGAGAATTCTGACTCAGTAGGCCTATGGTAGGATTTAGACATCTGTTTTATTAAGCAGATTTTTAGAGGTCTAGGTGATCAATCAGATTGAGGAATCATTGTCTAGAATACAAATTCCCTTATTTTACTGCATTTTCATTATAACAGCTTTGAATGCCATATAAACATGGAACTACCCATATAGGTTTTTGTTTTGTTTTGTTTACTTTTATTAAGAAAGATTACATCTTTTATTTTCGTATCACATTTTATTTTGTACACTGCTCTCGCTTCTCTTATCTCATTTGATTCACATTAAAAGCACTTTAGGTCAGTGGTACAGCCACCAGTCACCCTCTTTTAGCAGCCCTGTGTACTGAGGAGCAAGGTGGCCAAGGGAGGACTTGCTGAAGGTCCCCCAACAAGTTGGTGGCACTGCTGCTTCCACAGTTTTGGTACTTGTATTACTCTCTGGGAGATGCTCATATGCAATTCCAGAATGCCACGTAACTTATTTCATATTTTATAATATTTAATTTCTGTATAAAACATTTGCAATTAGCCTTAAAAGAAATGATTGATGGCCTTTCCTCATTTTTAAAAAGGGTGCTTTGCAGATACATAAAGGTAAGAAGCTGTTAGGGGAGGTTTTATAGCAGATGGTTCTTGGCAGCAATCGCTTTTCTTTTATAGCAGTCTGGAAATTTTCCTGGGTAATAACTTTCTTTTCTTTTAACAGGCATAGAGTAAAAAGGTTCTAGATAGTTGGATCATTATCAAATGATTTTCCAAAGACAACCATAAATTGTCAACACCATTTGGGCAAAAACAAAACTCTCCACATCTGGAAGTCTAATGCATAAATATTTTAATTTTCCTCTATTTTTGGTCATAATATTTGGCTACACAAACTGTTATCCCTAAAGAGGCAATTAGGTTGGGGAGCTGGGGGAAAGAAGTTTGTGGAAAGGTGATCATACAACTTCCCCAATGGTAATATTTCTCTTGTGAACAGAGAAATTTACATTTGGTCTTGTGCTCTGCAAAGATTGAGAACAAAGCAAGCTTCAGTGTAAGTCGAAGAGGCAGAACATTTTAACCGTGTTAAGTTAGAGTAGAGAGAAATGTGATGGGACTGAAAACAAAACATGCTCTATTTTGTACCACCATTATATAATTATATGGCAGGCTTTGTGCTAGGCACTGAAGATTGAGGTGCTAAAGGAAGCAAATGTGGATTACAGCCTAACAGGAGAATGACATTGGATAGAAAGAAGCCCTGTACTCTGCTGTGTAAAGAAATCATCATCAAAATCATAATTGCTGATTTACTGAGTGCTTACTTTATGCCAGGCATTGAGCTTTATAAACATTAACTCACTTAACCCTTACAACAAGCCTGAGATGTAGGCACGATTATTAATTTCATTTCCTCACTGAGAACAGTGAGGCAAGTGGAGATTAAGTAACCTGCCCAAGGTCACAGAGATGGTAAGCAGCAGCACTGGGGTTTAAATCCATGGGTCCAGTTCCTGAGCCTGTGCACTTATAGGACAGGCCCTCCCTGAACAAATCCTTGCTGCATGAATGAATGAGTGAAGTAATTGCAAGTGTGATGAGCCTTTTCAAAGGTGTTTAGACCTGTCTGTCTGAGAGGGCCTCTCTGAGAAAGTGGCATTTAAGCTGAGTCCTAGGATGGGACCACAGATGAGAATGGTAGAACTTTCCAGAATGTGGAGGTCAGGAGGACAGCAGAGATGTTGAGCCAGAAGAAACTTTAAAAGCCAGACGACTAGTGCAGTCTTCTCACTTTGAGGATGAGAAGATGGGGGCACAAATGGTGGGGTAGAAAGCTAGGATGACTAACCAGACTCCCGGGCTTCAGAATAGACCCTGATGTGATTAACTATAGTAAAAATGGAGATTTTTTTTAAAAGACCATTTACTCAGTTACACCATTAAGCTACAGCAGGGCTTCCTAACTTTTTCACATCATTGCACACATAGAAAATCACAATAGTCATTTTTTGGTTTCTGGAAGCTGGCAGGTATGGGGATCTGGATCCATGTCCTTGGTGTTACAAGGCTGTGCTCTAACCAACTGAGCTAGACAGCCAGCCAAAAATGGTAGTATTTGGAGTTAAAGTAGGTTAT
>NW_007726427.1:716248-719553 GCF_000696425.1 Galeopterus variegatus | reverse complement strand
ACACATAGAAAATCACAATAGTCATTTTTTGGTTTCTGGAAGCTGGCAGGTATGGGGATCTGAATCCATGTCCTTGGTGTTACAAGGCTGTGCTCTAACCAACTGAGCTAGACAGCCAGCCAAAAATGGTAGTATTTGGAGTTAAAGTAGGTTAAACGGAGTTGGCTGCTGGTGGCTAGTGGTGGCCCCAAAGGCTCAGGGTGCACCAGGCCCCACCCAGACATCCGAGCACAGTCGGGACCATTCCCAGCATTACCATTTGGGAAAAGACCTGGGCTCCAAGACCCACCATGTGCGCACTGTGAATGGCTCCCCCGGCACTGCCCACTCCATGCCTCCCTCTCAGACTTTGATGTCCCCAACCGTCCTGGTCCCATCCCCTGCACCTTCAGTGCAGACACTTCTGAAGGTCTGGAGTCCACACTCAGAAGTCCCCTCTCACTTCCAGCCTTGCCTAGAACTCCAAACTGACCTTTTTCTCAAACCCAACCACACAGCCGTTCTCCCACTGACAGTCTTTTTTCTGCTGGACAGAAACTGTATAATCACACTCATATTAAGTTGAGAATGACTGATATGCTATCCACTCTCTTAAGAGGGTTTATCTTGTAAAATAAGGTTAGTTAACTAAAGGGAGTAAATCTTATAGATCCAAGAGCACAGTGATGTTGCCGGTTAAGGAAAAAGCCTCTCTCCATTGATCACATGAGGACACCTGGAAACAGGTACCTTGTCCCCAGCAATGTCAACAATACAGTGCCTCTGATTTCAGCTCTATTGTGTGATGTATTTCCATAAACCCAGGCGAGGTAAACTCCTAGGATTATGGCTTACGTTTTTCTATCTGGGAATATGGGAGCTATTAATGGTAACTAACGTCTCTTCATTCCTGGATTGTTGCATAGAGAATGATTAATGGGACATGGGAAAGGACACTGTCAACGTGAAATAGATCTGCTCTCCAGCTCTGTTGCATGTGGATGCACATCTGATTGAAGGTGTAGCCTGTCTGGTTTTTGGTCAGTTCTGGGCGGGACTCAGAAGCAGGTAGTGAATTCAGTGGTGGGTAGGTGAAGATTGCCTGCATGGCTTGTAGATTGCTCTCTGTGTATGTCTCTGTGTGCGTGTGTTTCACACTGGGCTAGACATCCCCTTGTCATCCCACTCCAATCTTCTCACCTCTCTCAGTAAACTCTTTGATGGGTTGGTGCCAATTTCTGATTGATAAAGACACATCTGACCTTGTCTTTTTCTGTGCTTAGATTTGTCAAATGGGGCACCCATAACTCTTCCTGATGAAGCTTTCCCTGGTCAATTAAGTGCTCCAGTGACAGCTGCTTAGCAGAGGTACAGTTTTTCTCAGTAGTGTGGGCCTGGCCAACAGTTATCTCATCGGCAATTTGGGCCTAAGGCCTTAGTTGGAGGGCAGAGCGGGTTAGCAATTAGTCAAGGGTTCAGCCTGACTTCACATGCATGATGTAAAGTGTGTGGCATCTTTGCTGTTCCTGTCACACCTGAACAAAGAGCACTGCAACCTCAGGAATCCACCAGACTAGACTGCAGTCTGAGGTGGTTGCTCAAATTCTGGAGGAAGAATACTAGGGAAGGCTTCTTGGCTGTTGCTTAAGAGAAAAAAAAATTGGGGCTTTATTTAGCAGATGCCACTGTTCTAGTTTCTGGGGAGTACTCCCTCACTGGGACATTCCGTCACATAGTTAGTCTATAACATCTTATGCAAAGGAATTATCTGTGTTATTTAAAATAAGTTGTCATCCCCATCAATAGGAACAAATACCTCAGTTATCTACCTGGGTGTGTGTATTTAGTCACTGCGTTAATGTGTGTCCTTTTGAGTACAATGACCTCTGGAGTAGAGGGTTTATGCTCCTTCCCTCCCTTCCACCCTCTCTCCCTTCCTCTCCTCCTCCTCTTCCCTATCTCTTTCCCTCCCTCCCTCCTTTCTTCCCTTTCTCTCTCTCTCTGTCTTTTATCTTTTAATGTAACATAGCATAATTTGTTGTGTTTACTGTGTGAACTTTCTAGAGTAAGAAACTTATGGGCATTTAACCCTCGTAGTACCGTGGGGAAGGTAACAGCTGGTATTACCTTCAGTACAAGCGACAGTGAAACACCCACAGAGGGAGCTGTCTTCTTCAGCACTTGAAATAAGTTAGGGCGAGACCTCTTGCTTGTTGAATTTCTGAGCAAATCTAGTATATCTACTGGCTATTTCTGAGTAATAAGCCATCCTAAAACTAAGCGGCTTAGAGCAATAGTTTATACTACACCAGCATTATAACCATTATGTTATGTAATATAATATTATTATTATTATTATTATGGAGACTCAGGAACTGTCCTTGGCTGGGCTTGGCTGGGTGGCTCTTCTGGTCTTGGCTGGCTCACATGGTCCTTCTAGAGTGGATTTGGCCAGATTTGTTCTCCTCTATGTATCCTTCATCCTCCTTTTGGATCAGCAGGCTAGCCCGGGCAGGTTCTTTGCATGGCGGTGGCAGAGGTGCCAGAGGGAAACCAGGAACTTGCAAGGCATCTTAAGGCTCAGGCTTGAAACTGGCACCCTGTCACATCCACTCCACACTATTGGCCAAAGTGAGTCCCATGGCTGAATGTAAAATTAAGAGTGCAAGGATGGTGAAGAACTGGAGCCAAAAATGCAACCCACCACACCTAGTAAATGACAGATTTACAAACTAAGGTATGTGGTTTTTTCTTGGTGGGAGTGATAAGAAATGAATATAGAGAGTGCAGGGATATAGAAAAAACAGATATGATCCCAAGGCCAACATTACAGCTTGTTTCGTGTGCTTGTGTGTGCACACACACACACAGACACACACATACACATACACATACATGCATGTGCATGCATGCAATGTTAAATGGCAAGGCAATACAAACATTTAAAAGACCAGAAAAACAAATCTTTCCACTGTTTTACTGGAACATCTCTATCCCCCATTCTCCCACATATTGTCTGTATTTTTATGCTTTAATTTGTGCTCTAATTCTTACCTGAGCTCATTAACTCAATTAAAAAAGAGATTCAACCATAGAGAACTCCATCACTCCTTATTCAGTTAGATTTGCTCTGGGAAGGGGTGCTTATAATTTTGCAGGCTCATTAACTATTCTTTTTTTAATTGCATATTCTAGATGTTGTTGGTTTATGTAAATGTTTTTTTGGTGTTCAAAGTGACCTTGTTTATCACCCCCTTGTTTGAATGAAACCACTGTTTATTAAAGAATGAGAAGATAGGTCACCACTTGAGGTTTTCAGAGAAAGC
>NW_007726427.1:715659-716175 GCF_000696425.1 Galeopterus variegatus | reverse complement strand
GAAACCACTGTTTATTAAAGAATGAGAAGATAGGTCACCACTTGAGGTTTTCAGAGAAAGCATTGTTACCAGATGAACTAGAAAGGTTTGATTCAACACCAACTGGTCTTTTCAGATCATGGAGGAATGTTTATTTAAAAACTGTTTGCAGGGATAGGCCCTTGCCCTAAATAAAATGATGTATGTATTAGCCAACAGGCAAATTTGAAAACAAACAAATAAACAAGTCTACTGAAGGAGAGGATTAAGTGAAATTCCTTAAACAGATTTTTAAGACTGCTGTGAACTTCTTTTGTCTGCCTTGAATAAGTGTGCAACTCTTTAATGAGATTATTTTGATGTTTTCACCAGGTTTGAGTGCAATGTATAACAAAGCTCTCTTTCTATTCCCTTTTCCTCCCAAGGAAATATCTTTCTGTTAGGCTAGCAGTTGATAGCTGAAGTCTTATACCCAGTTGTTCTGATTTATATTTTCCAGGATCTGCCTGTAGGATTTTATATTTGGCCTGCCTCTGG
>NW_007726427.1:705940-714696 GCF_000696425.1 Galeopterus variegatus | reverse complement strand
ATTTCTAGGTTTGGCTCCTGTAGGACTAGCCTATGATGAAAATAACAAGAAAAAGCCATAGTCCTGTCTGCTAGGAGCTCATGAGCACTTTAGATCATAGCCTATGATCTGAGAGAATTACTATAATTCCCACACTCTTGGTTTTCTTATTGCAAAAAAGAGAGTTAGATTAAATAATCTCTTTCTAGCTCTAACAGTCTTGAACATTAAGCATCCTTCAGTCTCTGCTTTACTCTTTGTTGTCAATTGAGAGCTTCAGAGAAGTGAGAAGACTTGGCAAGTACCCAGAGCTGGTTCAAAGCAGCAAAGCAACAGCACCTACACCTCTGCAGCCCAGGGCCCTTCCCCCCCTCTCTCCCTGCCTCCCTCCTCCACAAACCCTTCCCTTTGCTAGACCCCTAGTATAATGAAATGTCTATGCTGTGCACTTTGGCATACATGTGGTCAGTGTAATTTAGTGGAGTCATGTTTTGACTTCAGTCATTTTCTGAAGTGCTCATGAGCTCCTAGAAGACAAAACTGGCTTTTCCTTCTTATTTTCATCTGATAATAGGTTATCCAACAACAAGTCCCTACTATGCACCAGGCACTGCACTGTTTTGGGGATGGTGGTTGTTGAGAAAGACATAGACCTGTGTTGGTGCAGAAGATGGAGGGAAGTTTGATTTCAAGGATGGGCAAAACTTTGCCTTGGATCTGGTGTAAAGTTACTTTGGCTTGGTTTCCTTTTGAACCAACACATTAGAATAGAAGATATAAAGAAACTAAGATCCATGTTGGTGATATAACTCCCCAAGTCTCCCATGTTATTATATGGAGATGTGTCAGAGATTCGGTAGTCTTGGCCATCCATGCTGAGGGGATGCTCTTGGCATTTTATAACTCCAGCTACTTTAATATCTAAAAACTCTCTCTATAGTTATGTCTATACACATATACATGCATATTTATATCTATGTATTTATGCATGCACATACATGTATTAATGTGTATATGTATGTATGAATATACACACATAAGCATATTTGTATGTTCATATGTATGTATATATATCTCGATAATTTTGACACTCAGTGAGGTCTAATGCATAATGCCCAGATTCCAGGCCTGGAAAAAGATTGCTGTGCCAGTACTGAGACAAACTCTTCTTATCTCAGTCTGATTCCAAGACCAAAGATTTTAAAATCTCCATCCTCAAAGATTCTTTTTATAGTCCCTTCCCATAGTCATAGAGCTCACATTCTCAGTGATCACTTAGTGTGATCACAATGACCACAAGGAAAACCAAAAATCCCCCATTAACCATTTCTGTCCTCTCCCTCTATCAGCCATTTTATATCCTCCAGGTAATTTGCTCTTGTTACTTAGTTTCATGGTATAAAATTTCCCTACGATTTGGCCACACTCCAGCAGAAAGCAGGCATTGTTTGTCCTTCACTCACCTCTCTGCTTCTCACTGGTGGCTTTTCTTACAGGAGAAGGCACTTGACTTTGCTCCTATTCGGGTGGTTTTCTCTGTGGGGCTTTCACTTCCTATGGTAATTTACGGAGGCTTGGAAGGTTTGCTTTCTCGCGTTTGTAGTTGAAGTTTTTATCATTAATTAGATAACATCACTCTTTATTTTTTTAATCTCTAAAATAAAGATAATAGTCCCAATGGCACTAGATTCTTGCAAGCGTTTAGTGAAATGATGCTCATGAAAGAATTTAGCTCTACGCGAGAGACACAATGAGCTCCACAGATGTTTGTCATGTCTGATTTAGCTCTACATCTTGTACAAGATAGACAAAGATGGAAAAACCCAGTAGTCCCACTCCCTAATATGACTTATATTTTCATGATAATAGCTTGAGTTTTGAGGACTTATAGGTCAAAATTCTTGAGCTCTGTCACTTACTAACTTAGACAGTTTTCTGGAGTTCTTTGTGGCTTACTTTCTACATCTGCAGTATGGAGTTAACAATATTTCTTACCTCATAAGCTTGTTGTGAGGATGCATTAATTTGTAGAAAACACCCAGAACAGTACTAGTGCACAGTGGGTGTGAACGTTAGGTATTTTCCTTCTTCCTTTTACATTTTTGTCCACTTCCACACGCATGTTTATGTCATTGTGATCTTCCTGGCTATACAATTTAGTATCTTGAGATTTTCATTTAAACAGATTTGCACAGAAATTTATTTTTAATTAGTTTTAATGGTTATAAGAGTCAATAAAACTGATATACTGTCTGCTACAATTGAACATTTAGGGTGTTTCTTTTTTTTTTTAAGCAATATAGATAGACCTACAGGAAGTACAATTTAATACACTTGATTTTCTTTTTTCTGTATTGAGTAATAGCCTTATAATAAATTGTTAGAAGTGGATTACTGTATTAAGAGGCATGACTATCTTACTTATCATTATTTATTGCTATGTTGCTTTTCAAATAAATGGCACTAGTAGACATGGATGTTTCAAAAGTTTGACAACGTGGAGAAGGGTTTTGGTGATTCAGTCTGCAGGTCTGGTCTTTTAAACAGTCACCTTGAGGAGATAGAGAGCCAGGAAATGAAAGTGATGTCTGCTTCATTCCTCTCCTTACTGGCTGCTCCCCTGCCCACTACCACACTGCAGAAAATAGATGCGGCAGCTCTTGGTGAGCAAGTGCCCTGCACGTGGGGATTTGCCCCAAGTGCCCTTCTGTCGACCGTTCTGTAGTTCCTACTTCCTCACTTTCAACTTCTTCCTCAGTACCTACCTGCCCAGGCTGTTCTTAGGCCTTGGAGACCTATTTTTGGATTCTGTGTCCTGGTTTCCTGATCAGACTCTTTCCACCCCACCCCTCCCATGCTTTATTTCTGATTATAGCCTCACTCACCAGAAGCCTGGGGGCTCTTGAAGCCTGGGGTAGACTGTACTCGGCTCTGAGGAATCCCCACCAGCCTTCCAGCGAAGTGGATAAGCTCTTGATTTCAGGACAGCATTTTGCACCTGCCCAGCAAGTAATAAAAACAATCTCCCCTGAGCACAAAGAGCCAACACAAAGAGGGGAACTGAACTCAGAACTATGAGTGCAGGTCCTAGAATCAGCTTTTTAGATCCTACAGAGTCAGGCTTCCTTGAAAGAACTGCTCTTTCTCTGTAATAGCAGCATCTTCTTTAAAAATACGTGCAAGAGGAGGAGAACACTTGAAAATATTTATTAAAGTTGAATACACACATGCGCTGTGACTTAGCAATTCTGCTCCTAGGTGTAAACTCAACAGGAAGCAGTGTATGTCAACCAAAAGACATGTACCGGAACGGTCATAGCAGCATTATTCATAATACCATAACACGGAAACAGAATGTTCATCTAGGGAGAATGAACGAATGAAGTGTTAAATGTTCATACAAAGGAGTACTATTCAGAAATGACAATGAACAAGTTGAAGCTACCTGCAACCACATAGATAAGCCTGACAACTGTAAAGATGGAGGAAAGAAGCCAATCGCACAAGGGGGTATATGGGATGAATCCATTCTATGTCAGGCTAGTGGTTCCCAGTGGTGGGGAGTGGATGCGAGGGGCACGAGAGGGCTGCTGGTGTTCTGGGGATGTCCTGTTTCTCGATCTGGTGCTGGATGTGAAGATTCATTGAGTTCTACACTTATGATTGGTGCACTTCTCTGCAAATGTATTTGACAAAGATTATTCCAGACTTCAACCTAAGTGATGCTTGTATTACCCACTATTCAGAATTATTTTTTAGGGTACCTATGTCATCATTGCTTGTCAGTTAAAGTGGAAGGAGATGACTAGCAATGGCATCTATGCCTGCAATTCTTCTGTCTTGGCATTATCTCTTAGTAGGATGCAGGGTTGTGTCTTATATACTTCTCTGCCTCTGGTGCTTACCTCAGTGCCTGGCAAATGGAAAGTGATCAATATGTTTAGATAACTATTTGCTGAAGAGGGCAAAAGCCTTTCCAGGATTTAATAACTAAGAATTTATCCAAATAATTGTAACCAAAAAAAAAAGAAAAATATCTGAACTTGCTTAACAATCTGGTGCATATTGTGTGGCCCCAGGCAAACTGGTTCTCTGGACGAAGCCCAACTGTTTTCGCAACCGTCCTAATGAGGATGAGTAAATCAGAAGGACCAGTCCCTTGGTCATGCCTGTCAGGCTGCAAAGAGGGAGTAGGCTGAGGGANGTCACCTTGAGGAGATAGAGAGCCAGGAAATGAAAGTGATGTCTGCTTCATTCCTCTCCTTACTGGCTGCTCCCCTGCCCACTACCACACTGCAGAAAATAGATGCGGCAGCTCTTGGTGAGCAAGTGCCCTGCACGTGGGGATTTGCCCCAAGTGCCCTTCTGTCGACCGTTCTGTAGTTCCTACTTCCTCACTTTCAACTTCTTCCTCAGTACCTACCTGCCCAGGCTGTTCTTAGGCCTTGGAGACCTATTTTTGGATTCTGTGTCCTGGTTTCCTGATCAGACTCTTTCCACCCCACCCCTCCCATGCTTTATTTCTGATTATAGCCTCACTCACCAGAAGCCTGGGGGCTCTTGAAGCCTGGGGTAGACTGTACTCGGCTCTGAGGAATCCCCACCAGCCTTCCAGCGAAGTGGATAAGCTCTTGATTTCAGGACAGCATTTTGCACCTGCCCAGCAAGTAATAAAAACAATCTCCCCTGAGCACAAAGAGCCAACACAAAGAGGGGAACTGAACTCAGAACTATGAGTGCAGGTCCTAGAATCAGCTTTTTAGATCCTACAGAGTCAGGCTTCCTTGAAAGAACTGCTCTTTCTCTGTAATAGCAGCATCTTCTTTAAAAATACGTGCAAGAGGAGGAGAACACTTGAAAATATTTATTAAAGTTGAATACACACATGCGCTGTGACTTAGCAATTCTGCTCCTAGGTGTAAACTCAACAGGAAGCAGTGTATGTCAACCAAAAGACATGTACCGGAACGGTCATAGCAGCATTATTCATAATACCATAACACGGAAACAGAATGTTCATCTAGGGAGAATGAACGAATGAAGTGTTAAATGTTCATACAAAGGAGTACTATTCAGAAATGACAATGAACAAGTTGAAGCTACCTGCAACCACATAGATAAGCCTGACAACTGTAAAGATGGAGGAAAGAAGCCAATCGCACAAGGGGGTATATGGGATGAATCCATTCTATGTCAGGCTAGTGGTTCCCAGTGGTGGGGAGTGGATGCGAGGGGCACGAGAGGGCTGCTGGTGTTCTGGGGATGTCCTGTTTCTCGATCTGGTGCTGGATGTGAAGATTCATTGAGTTCTACACTTATGATTGGTGCACTTCTCTGCAAATGTATTTGACAAAGATTATTCCAGACTTCAACCTAAGTGATGCTTGTATTACCCACTATTCAGAATTATTTTTTAGGGTACCTATGTCATCATTGCTTGTCAGTTAAAGTGGAAGGAGATGACTAGCAATGGCATCTATGCCTGCAATTCTTCTGTCTTGGCATTATCTCTTAGTAGGATGCAGGGTTGTGTCTTATATACTTCTCTGCCTCTGGTGCTTACCTCAGTGCCTGGCAAATGGAAAGTGATCAATATGTTTAGATAACTATTTGCTGAAGAGGGCAAAAGCCTTTCCAGGATTTAATAACTAAGAATTTATCCAAATAATTGTAACCAAAAAAAAAAAAAAAATCTGAACTTGCTTAACGAAAAATATCTGAACTTGCTTAACAATCTGGTGCATATTGTGTGGCCCCAGGCAAACTGGTTCTCTGGACGAAGCCCAACTGTTTTCGCAACCGTCCTAATGAAAAAAATCTGAACTTGCTTAACAATCTGGTGCGTATTGCGTGGCCCCAGGCAAACTGGTTCTCTGGACGAAGCCCAACTGTTTTCGCAACCGTCCTAATGAGGATGAGTAAATCAGAAGGACCAGTCCCTTGGTCATGCCTGTCAGGCTGCAAAGAGGGAGTAGGCTGAGGGAGATTTGCCCCTAAGCCCATGGGGTTGTGGTGAAGGGAACTTGATTTGAAGGTGCCAAAGTGGGCCAAGGGGATGCAGTTCTGGGAGTGGGGTCCACAGCCAGCAGTGGAGAGTCTGGATATCAGTTGCTGGGGCTGATCCAAAGTGTGGGAAATAGAAAGTGGAAACAGGAGAGCAGGCAAGAGTTGGTGGTTAATATAAGCAGGAGTTTGAAACCCAGGGAGTCAAATAGTAAATATATGACATTAATAACTAAAATCCTGACTCATGCTTGATTGAATGATCAAAGGTGGTTTGTTAAGCATTTTATCATTTGCAGGCACTGTGCTAAGTAATTTTAAAATCATAATCTCATTTAATCCCCATAACAACCTCATGAGGTAAATAATATTGTACCCGTTTTACAGATGAGGAGTTAAGTTTCAGCAAGGTATAGTACATTCAAGATCACATAGCTTTTCTGGCTCAAAAGTGTTGCTTCTTAACTGACTAGTTTTGTAGCCCAGATTTAAGTGCAAAATTCAGTTTTTAGGTGGAATTAATGAGAGAGGTCAAGCCTGGTAATAGGAGGCAGGATTTTAGTTTTGTAGAGACGAGAATATTTGGACTGGTGATCAGGGCAGGGGTGGTAATATAGAGAAAAAAGATAAGACACTGTGTTGGAAATGTGTCAAACTCAGGCAGTTCCTGAGTACCTCTGTAGCAGGTCCTGTGCTGGGCATTAGGGATATCAAGATGATGGATGTGGGGTCCCTGGGACTCAGTCCTCAGCAACAATGCAGAACCCAGTTATCAGAGTCAGGTACAAGGGCCAAGAGGGACTTGAGACAAGAATGAGCTAGCCCTTATTTTCTGGGCTGCTCGACTGTATCTGTCTCAGAGCTTAGGTTGAGATTAGCTTTCAGGTCGGGGATCAAGTGGCCTTGGCCCTAAGGAAAGTACACTTTGGGATATGGGAAGGATAAAAGCTAAGACAGGGCTGTTCTGCTTGTATAGGATCCACTCCCTGTTCTTCTAGAAAGAGCTCCTAGGTTTGCTTTGGGAAACTACTTCTCCGTTTGAGACAATCTTGATGGGTCTGTGAGTCGAGATACCCCACTCTTACCTGGGAGAGGGGTGTATATGTGATACAAGATAAGCTAATTAAAATCCTAAGTAGTATGAGAAAGACTGAAAATAGTCAGAGAACATTCGCTTAGAGAGAAGCAACCTGAAAGCTCTCTATATTTTTCTTACAACCTGGAAACCCATAAGGGATCTGACTCCTGTCCTTTCTGAGACCTTGTTGTTTGTATTGCCTTTAGATTCAATGAGCTGCCCCTTGTCCTCCCAAAGATTTCTGTATATGTAAGCTAGTTAGAAAAGATTTCTGTTACTTACAACCTAAAGTACCTGACTGATACAAAAACAATATAAATGAGGACAGTAACGGGAATAGATTATGAGTCCTTTGTAAGAAAGGACACTTTCTTCTTTATCTTTGAATTCAAAGTCTCAGTTCCTTGCACATGGCAAGTGCTCAATAAATGTCAGCTGAATGAACAAATAAAAGAATGAATGAACATGAAGACCATCTTACATCATTCAGCCCACCATGGTCATGCAGACATGGCTTAGAACAGGTGACAAATCAGTTGGTAAGGCAGCATATTTAAGCCTTCATGCCAATTATTTTAATTGAGCCAAGAATACTTCATGTTATGCAAGTGAAACAAAGCACATCTTCGTTTTACAGCAGCCACTATTCTCCTGAGAGAAATGGGGTTATTATAATTCCAGCTTAGTTGAAATACGTAAGGCTTACTCATCCTGTGCATAAAATTGATAACTTGTGCATCTGGGACTGTCTATTTCTTTCCTATTAATCCATTTTAGACTTTATAAGTCAACTGAGCATTCAGCTTTTGAAAAATGATTCTGGAAAATTATTTTGCATAAGTACAAGTAAATACTGGCATGTGTTCCTGGCAGGGGATGGAAATACTCCATTTAGTCTCTGGTGGCCCCATGGGCGGAAATAGTGGCGGGAGAATTGGCTGGGTTTGGATGGCAGCAAAGCATGTGCTGGTCAGTTGTACTTTCCGAGTTTGTTTCCATTTAATTAGGATGATGTATTTTAAAACTTCACGAGGGAGGATCAGTCAGATGAGAGAAATGCACATACACATCAATAACCAGAATGACTGGTAGTGGGAAAGTTGTTAGCTTTCTTCTTTGGGCTCGTGTGTGGCCAGTTGGATGATTCTAATGATGTCATTAGGTTTATGTTTGTAGACCATAAGCACGGCCAAACTGTTCATCTTTTTTACAAATTGTATGTAAGCAATGGGATATTCTGCAACTGTAAGATGACATGGCTATTGGCAACTGCAGCCTGTTTAATTCTACCATTGGCCACCTCTGTGCTGAAGGAATGGAAATTGTGGCTCCTTAGAAAATGCCTGACCTTTTATAGACCTGAAAGATACTCAAATTTTTATAAGCTGACCAGGCACTATTGTTTAGAAAGATGGTGATTGTTTATCGGATTAGCTGTGATCACTCCTGTATGTGCATACAACTGTAGACCAGGTCTATGTGAACATGATAAATGGAAGGTTAATATAACTAATCCAATAATTAAAGTAAAAGCAAATTTTGCCATCAAATACTTTGTGGTTAAACTTATTTTAAAATCCAAAATTTGAAAAATTGTTGCAGTTTTTCATTTACATTTTTGTTAGTAAGAAAACGGAACTAACTTAATGATTTGATCTTTGAAGAAACTAATTTATTTCTCATAATTGGACCCCCC
>NW_007726427.1:703896-704986 GCF_000696425.1 Galeopterus variegatus | reverse complement strand
CATCATGAACATGATCCTCATTTGAAATGTGTACAAAGCAAACTAGAAAAATTTGCTTTTGGGAAGTGAATGTTCTTAGTTGGACTATGCCAGGTCTAGTTAGGGTGGAAGTCAGTTTTGGATCCAGTAAATGGGGGTCAAAGGATGCCTCTAGAGGTGGTTGGCCAGGGAGGGGCTGGACCACTTAGAGGCAGTAGCCATGGCAAAGCTAGGAACCTAGTGCTGGGGACAGGACTGAGTTAGTCCCTGAAACCACAAATCTTACCTCAATGTCGGGGTAGACAGACAAATGCCAAAGGATCAATAGGTTTTTCAGATTGAGGCCAGTGAATACAAGTCTAGTTTGTCAGCCAAGAAGAACAAAAACACAAAACCTATTTTGTGAGAGACTGGGTAACAGAATGTTAAAGTCTTGGGGAAGGGGTTTGGAATCAGCAAGTCAGAATCAAGTCAAAGAGGCCCCAGATGAAGCAAGAGTTTGAGATTGGAGTCTTGTTATGGGTTGAATTGTATCCCTGAAAAGACATATTGAAGTCCTAACCCCCTATGAATGTGACCTTTTTTGGATCAGATGTGATCAAGTTAAGATGAGGATATTAGGGTTGGTCCTAATTCAATAGGACTGGTGTCCTTATAAGAAAAGGAAAATGCCATGTGAAGAGTGAGGCACACAGAGAGAATGCCAGAGGCAGAGACTGGAATGATGCAGCTGCCAGCCCAGGGATGCCCAGGATCCACACAGCACCACAGGTGAGCAAGAGGCAAGGATGGGTCCCACCCAGAGTCTCAGTTAGAGCCCGGCTCCACTGACATCTTGCTTTTGGACTTCTGGCCTCCAGAACTGTGAGACAATGAATTTCTTTTAAGCCAACCAGTTTGTGGTACTTTATTATGGCAGCCCTCAGAAGCTAATGCAAGTCTTCTTGTATATTTTCCATTGTGCTGGGCTTAAGCCATGGGAGGGCCTAATTCCCAGATGGTGACAAGTTGGGACCCCTGACAGAAGTGGGAAGTGGGGAGAGGGGTGAGGAGCAAAGCAGGTCTTGTCTATGTGAACTGATCATAAACCTGAGGACAGACTGATCTTTCC
>NW_007726427.1:701132-702367 GCF_000696425.1 Galeopterus variegatus | reverse complement strand
AAGGGGCCTCATCTTCCGTCCTGGGCCACACACCTTCTTCCTCCTCAGAGGCCGGGACACTGCCTGCCTGTCTCCCTGTCCTCTCCACCGTGGCCAGTGCCCCCTTTTCCTCCTGGGACTCTCACTTCCCAGACCAGCTGCGAGGAGGAATGGGACACCGGCTGCCTCCTGCTTCTCTGCCTTCCAGGCCTTCCCTCCAAGTCTAACCTCCACTCTCACATGCAGGGTGTTTCTTTTACTCTCTCTTTTCTCTGCAAACCATAGCAGCAGAAGCAGACAAGTCTACAAAGAAAAAACTCATGAACAAAGTTACAAAAGCCCACAAAAGGCTGTAGGAATAAATGATTTTTCCTTCTGGTCCCTTCCATTTCAATTCTCTGTGACTGCAGTTCCTGATGTTCTAGGCAGTTCTGTAAGATGACTTGTGCCAACTATTACCCCTCCACCCTGAGAGTGGGGATCATTCATTCCCCACGCTTTTTGTTTTTAATGGAGGAAAGACCAAATGATATAATTTTGACACTTTGAAAAATTGTCGAAGACCTATTGGTACTATCACCAGAGAGAGTGTAAACCCAGCATGGAAAATATAATAACCTTTTAGAAGTGTCAGGATTTCACATAGCTTCACTGTGCACACCAGAGAATGTCCCTTCTTTCTAAGGAAATAAAGGTCAAGTGAACCAAGAATGTGGAATGACAAAAGGACAAAGACTATATGATTCCACTTAATATGAGGTACCCAAATAGTCAAATTCATAGAGAAAGCTGAGCAGTGGTTACCAGGGACTGAGAGGAAGAGGGGATGGGTTATTGTTTAATGGGTGCCTAGTTTCTGTTCAGGAAGAAGAAAAGGCTTTGGAGATGAGTGGAGGGGATGGTTGTTCACAATGTGAATGTACTTAACGACACTGAACTGTACACCTAAAAATAGTTAAAATGGTAAATTTTGTGTTGTGTATACTTTACCACACACACACCCACACACACAGTGTGGAATGCATGGCCGAAAGTCACGTAGAAGGGACAAGAGAGTAAGGTGCCCAGGGCAGGTCCTGCAAGGCAGCCGTTCCTGTGGTCGTCATTCTTTCTCACCGAGGTCATCTCAAAAACAGATGACTCGGAGGTAATGTGGCTTTGTGAAAGTGATATTCCACAGACCTTTTAGCAAGAATTCTGTAGCTGCGAATCTGCACCATGAAATCTGTGGGCTTCTCCTATTAAAAGGAAAAAAG